>NW_026652287.1:20145839-20229700 GCF_009828535.3 Hylobates moloch | reverse complement strand
TTGTCCTGCACCCACTGTTTGGCACTCCCTAGTGAGATGAAACCAGTACCTCAAACAGAAATGCAGAAATCACCTGTCTTCTGTGTCGCTCAGGTTGGGAGCTGTAGATCGGAGCTGTTCCTATTCGGCCATCTTGGCTCCTCCCCCCCAGCTCTATTATTTTTTAACATCTGTAATTTCCTATGAATCCTGGCTCAATTGTACACTATGTACCTTTGGCCAAATTATTTACCTTCCCTTAGCCTTAGCATCTTCACCTGCAAAATGAGAATAACTCTACTTGCCTTAAAGAGCTATTTTCAGAATATCTCATTAAATGAGATAAGGCCTGGGAGCTAAAAGTAGTGATAGGATAAATTTCATTTTTGACTGCCTCCTGAGTTCCAGATATCCCACTTTAAGTGCAATATGTCATTGAGTTCTCAAAATGATTTTAATTGCTGGACACCATCATTCCATTTTACAGATGAGAAATTGAAGCTCAATGGGGGCAAGGTACACTGTCCAATAGAAATAGAATGTGACAGATGATTCAATTTTAAAAAATGTGTTATATACACACAGTGGAATACTACTCAGCCATAAAAAGGAATGAAATTCTGTCATTTGAAGTGAAATGGATGGAACCGGAGGGTACTATGTTAAGTGAAATAAGCCAGGAACAGAAAGTTAAAAACCACACATTCTCACTCATATGTGGAAGCTTAAAGTTGATCTCAAAGAAGTAAAAAGTACAACAGTGGATATTAGAGGCTGGGAAGGGTAGGGGAAAGCTGGAGATGGAGAGAGATTTGTTAAAGAATACAAAATTATAGCCAGATAGGAGGAATAATTTCTAGTGTTCTATAACGCTACAAGGATGACTATAGTTAATAATGATATATAGTTTCAAATAGCTAAAAGGAGGATATTGAATGTTCCCAACACGAATGATAAATCTTTGAAATAATGAATATGCCAATGACCTTGAGCTGATCACTATATATGTATCAAATCAGCACTATATATCCCATAAATATGTACAGTTATTATGTGTCAATTAAAATAAAAGAAATTGAATGCGAGTCAATTCTGACCAGCCAAATTTCAAGTGCTCAACAGCCACTTGTGGCCAGTGGCTACCATATTGGACAGTTCAAGATTAAGAGACTTACTTAAGATCATTTACCAAGAAAGTGACAGAGCCTGGGGGTGAACACCAGTTTGTCTGATTTCAAAGCCACTTTCTATACCATACTAATGTCCACTGAATGGGTACAGAAAATGCTGGATGAATCTGCATTGGCAGGGAATGGGAAGGTCAGTGATGTTCCCAGGTCACCCTTGAATTTGTCCTTTTAGCTACATCCTGTTTGCCACAGTTTTTCTTTTGCCCCATTTCTTCATTCTGGGCCACTGTGCTACCATTAGTCATAGCCTTTGGTGATTGAGTGCATCTTGTGGAGCATGAAGACAAGTTGATATCGTGAGCATGAACACCATGTGGGTCTTGTCATGCCTCCTCTTGCCTCCGATGCTGACAGGAATCATTTGGGTTGACTAGCAGAGAGCGCATAGGAAAATACAAATGAATACAAAGAGTTTGGAAATGACAAGACCCGGGAATATCTGGGTGCCATTCTACTGGATTTCTATTCATGAGTCTAACTCAAGACTTCCCTTGGCTCATTCAGAAAAAGTAGAGCAGCATGGTTTTTGACTCTTGCTCAGAGTTTTAAAATAAATGTTGACACCATACTGTCCAGGGATCAGCATTTGAATCTGTCATCGACATTTCCTTCAGCAATTTCTTGGTTTGTACTGTCTACAGATGTATTGTGACCCATTGGATGGTATTTACTTTGGCTTATATTGGTTTCGACATCAGAAGCAGAGAGTTTGTGCATGACACAGCTGTCACTCTGGCTGGTGACATGGGGTCACCTTTGACTCGGACTTCTCTTGGGTCCTGCTCATCCCACCTGTCATAAAGCTCATCTTCTCCATTTTTGGAGTGATCTTTGGAACCTTTCTTTCTGATGTCATTACTTACCTCTTCATCCAACATCTCAACCTTGCACTTGGGATAAGTCTGCCTTTCTTACCTTGGTCTACAAGGCCTACATGATTTGCTTTTTCCCACCTCTCTGATTTCAACTGCTTGCCCTCTCTTCTTCACTGCCTTTGCTCCTGCCACGTGGCCCATCTGTTCCCTCTTCAAGGCCCTTTTTTTTATTGCGTCTTCTGCTTTGAATGCTCTCCCTCTGGATCTTTGTATGGCTGGCCTCTTCTGAGCTTCTGGATCTTGACCCAAGCCAAACTTTCCTTCTCTGATCACTTTGTCTAGTGATGCCCCCTACTCCTCACCATCCCATTATCTAGGTTTATTTTTTTCAAAATGCTTACTGCTACCTAAATTCATTGTGCCTACTTATTGACTTGTTTATTTGCCATTTATCTGTCTCTCGTTAGAACATAAGCTCCAGGAGAGCAAAGCCGATTCCCTTCTTGTTCTCCATTGTGCCCCTGGCACCTAGGACGGTGCCTTGCACTGATGTTCAGCAGTTAGGATTTGCCCAATAAATATTTGCTGATTGAAGGCCAGGAGCCCTGCAATGGCTTTCTAACTGGTATCTAATTCGCTCTGCACACTCTTATAGGAAAACTCCTCTTGAAGCTGAAAGTGTTTCATCAGCCGGTCAATAAGATTTTGTCAGAAGCTTGGCCCTCTCAGCGCTGCCGCTGCCCGGTTCATACTCCCTGAGTGGCCCTCCTTTGCCTGCGGTGCTCTCTGTCATCTTCCTTTGCAACACCACCCCAACTCTTATCTCCAACCTGACCCATTATTGCTGGGCATTGTTTTGAGAATTTGGTGGAATTTGGTGGGAGGATGCAGGGAGTGTCTGAATCTCACGTGGCCCAGCTGCTCCACCTCTTAGCTGAGGTTTTATGCACACGAGGGGCAGTGACAAATGGGAAAGCAGAGGTCTTCTTAGTGATTAGCCGGCAAGTGCCCCACACCTGTACAGGTCTCTGGGGCAAGTGACTTAGTCTCATGGCCCAAGTGGGACCTCTTATTTCTTCCAAGTGACACTCTTACCACTGGCTGGCCACCAAGCTGAGATGATCATGCAGCAGCAGCAGCATAAGAAAGGACCAGATGAGGGTGGGGAAAAAGAGAGAGAGAGAGAGAGAGAGAGAGACAGAGAGAGAGAGAGGAGATTCTGTTTACTTGAAATGGCCTCTTCCTCCATGAAGCTCTCTTAGATAATTACTTTAGATTTAAGACAAGCTACTTGATCTTTCTCATCATCAATTGCCTCATTGGTAAAACAGGAGATAATGCCAACCCATAGGGCTCTAGTTAAATGTGTGAGTGACGATTAAGTGAGGAAAAGTCTCTAAAGTATCTGGCACCATTGTGAAATTCTGAAGTCACTTCATCTATGCTGTTCCCTTCTGCTATCTGAGTTCTCATCTCTTCTAGCAGTTTGCTGGGAGTTTTATATACATCATTTAGGGAAGGAAATCTATACAGAGTTTTCAGATAAAATACAGGAATCCTAGTTACATTTGAATTTCAGATAAGCAATGAATAATTTTTAGCATAACGATGTCCCAAATATTGTATGGGATATTCTTACATACACAATTATTCATTGTTTACTTGAAATTCAAATTTAACTGGGCTTTCTGTGTTTTTACTTGCTAAATTTTGGCAACCCTAATCCATAGACAAGGATCAGGGATGTATAGACTTAAGATAACTGGTATTGCTTCTGGTGTATATCCTAACCAAAATCCACAGGATGGGATGGCTCACCAAACATGCTTTCATTTTGGAACTTCATTTGGAAAGGTTAACAGTTTTGAAGGAGGAAAAAAAGAAATTTGTTTATTCCAGAGTAAACACATTTAAAGAAATCTTTTTTAAAAGATTGAGGGTATTGCCTATCTAAAATAATATAGGCCGGTCTCAAAGGTTGATCAATAAAGGAGAAAGTGCTATAGCTCACTGGAAAATTGATTTTGAGTGAAAGGAACAAATGCATCTTAAGCCAAGTCTGATTCCTACCTCTGGGTACCAGCCTGACTTTGTTGCTTGGCTTTGTCTTTGATATTTATGCTGTCATTTTATTTCCATATAATCTTGGGAGGCAGGTAGGGGTATCCCCATTATATGGAGTCCTAAAGGTTAAGAGATTGGCCCAAAGATGGCCAGTAGTTGCCCACATTCATGGAAGATTTGCTATGCACAGGGAAAGTGCTAACATATTGCATCCAGGTAGTACATCTCACGTATTACGTGAGTATTACTTGAGTAATAATACGTGAGTAGTATTAATAATACATGAGTATTATTAATAATACGTGAGTATTACTTCTCATGTATCCCAGGAGACCTGGAGTAGTTTTTTTTGCTATTAATTATCATTTATTATTATTTTTATTTCAGTAGTTTTGAGGGTACAGGTGGTTTTTGGTTACATGGATAAGTTCTTTAGTGGTGATTTCTAAGGTTTTGGTGCACCTGTCATTTAAGCAGTGTACACTGTACCCAGTATGTAGTCTTTTATCCCTCACTCCCTCCCAAACTTCTCCCCTGAGTCCCCAAAGTTCATGATACCATTCTTAGCTCCCACTTATAAGTGAGAACACACTATATTTGGCTTTCCATTCCTGAGTTACTTCACTTAGAATAATGGCCTCCAGCTCCATCCAAGTTGCAGCACAAGACATTATTTTGTTCCTTTTTATGGCTGAGTAATATTCCATGGTGTATATAGACCACATTTTCTTTATCCACTCATTGGTTGATGGACACTTAGGTTGGTTCCATATCTTTGCAATTGCAAATTGTGCTGCTGTAAATGTGTGTGTGTATGTGTGTTTTTCACATAATGACTTCTTTTCCTTTGGGTAGATACTCAGTAGTGAGATTGCTGGATAGAATGATAGATCTGCTTTTAGTACTTTAAGAAATCACTATACTGTTTCCCAGGAAACCTGAAGTATTATCATTCCTTTTAACAGATGTACAAGTGGAGGCTCAGGGAGGCCATACATTAGTAAGAATTATGGTGAAGATGGGACCTCTGGTGGGCCTGACTCTGAAGCTCAGACTCTTCATTGCTAGGTTGTGTGCCTTCTCAGCCCAACTCTTCAGACTCCAAGAACAGTATTCCTTTTCATGTGAATACAGAGGAGAGAGCCAACTCAGAATGAAGGGCTCAGATAGGACCCCAGGAGAAGAGGAGAATTCCCCCATTAAAAAGATGTGCAGTTCTAGCTAACTCAGGTTATTTTTCATTTTAAATGGTGAGGTAATTTTTTCCTTCAAAACAAAATCTGTTCCCTTTTTGCTCTCAACCATATCTCTCTCCTACTCTGCCTCTTTCAGTATCCGAATAATGTGCTAGGAGATTTGTAGGACTGGATCAGTAGGCTTCAGCATTTTATGCCATACCCTTTGGTCTTGTTTTCTTCTTCTTTTTTTTTTACAGTAAACATGCTTATTCTTTATAATATTAATAGTAACAACGATACTATTTAAGATTTTTAAAAAGCATACATGAGGACACCTTTGAAAAATCTACAAGTAATATCATACTTAATAACTGACTACTGAAAGCTTTTCCTCTAATATGGGAGCAAGCAAGATTATTCCTCTTTGCCACTTCTGGTCAGGATTTGAGGTCCTAGCCATGGCAATAAGGCAAAGAAAAAGGCATACAGTTCAGAAAGGAAGAAATAAAACTGTATTTTCAGGCAACATGATCATGTATGTAGAAATTCCTAAGGAATCTATTAGAAAAATGACTAGAACTCATAAGAGAATTTAGCAAGGTTGCAGGATACAATGGTAATATAAAAAATTTAATTGTACTTCTATACACTAGGAATAAGTATTGCAAAATGAAATTTTAAAACAACACTATTTATGATAGTACCAAGAACATGAAAAGCTTAGAAACAGATGTAAAATGCTGTAAAGATCTTTACACTGAAAACTATAAACCATTGCTGAGAGAAATGAAGGAAAATCTAAATAAATGCAGAGATATTCCATATTATGGGTCAGAAGACTCAATATTGTTAAGATGTCAAGTCTCCCCAAATTGATTTATAGGCTTAATCTTCACTCAAAATCCAAACAGGGCCAGGCACGGTGACTCACGCCTGAATCCCATCACTTTGGGAGGCTGAGGCGGGCAGATCACTCGAGGTCAGGAGTTGGCGACCAGCCTGGCCAACATGGTGAAACGCTGTCTCTACTAAAAATGCAAAAATTAGCCAGGCGTGGTGGCATACGCCTGTAATCCTGGCTACTCGGGAGGCTGAGGCATGAGAATTGCTTGAATCCAGGAGGCAGAGGTTGCAGTGAGCTGAGATCATGGCACTGCACTGCAACCTGGGTGAGAAGAGTGAAACTCCATCTCAAAAAAAAAAAACAAAAAAAAAAACAGACTTTTTTTTTTAAAGAAATTGACAAACGAATTCTAAAAGTTATATGGAAGTGAGAAGGACCCAGAATAGCCAAAATAGTTTTGAAAAAAGAAGTTGGAGGTTTCATACCACTTGATTTCAAGACTTATTAAAGAGCTACAGTAGTCAATATAAAATGTTATTGGCAAAAGGAGAGAAAGATAGTTAAATGAAATAAGATAATTGAGAAATAGACTCGCACATATTTAGTCAATTTTTAACAAAGGTGCCAAGACAGTCCAATGAAGAAATAATAGTCTTTTCAACAAATTGTGCTAGGACAATTGGATATCCATGTGGAAATAAATGAACTTCAACCCATGTATTACATCATATACAAACATTAGCTCAAAATGGATCAGAGACCTAAATGTAAAACCTGAAGCTCTACAACTACTAATAAAAAGATAGGAGAAAAATCTCTGTGACCTTGAGTTAGACAAAGATTTCTTAGCTAAGACAAAAAAGCATAAACCATAAAATAATGATAAATTTGACTTCATAAAAATGTAGAACTTCTATACTTTGAAAGACACTGTTAAGAAAATGATGACAAGCCACAAACTTAAAGACTATATTTGTAAAACACATAGCTGATAAGTGACATATACTCCCACTGAGATGGCTTTTGTAAACAGATAATTAATAATTAATATGCAAAGTTGGTGAGGATATGAAGCCACTGGAACTCTTATACATTACTGTTGGGAATGGTGTAGCCACCGCAGAAAATGGTAGAATAGTTTTCTCCTTCTTCTCCTCCTTCTGCTTCTCCTTCCCTTTCCCCTTCTCCTTCCCCTTCCCCTTCACTTTCCCCTTCCCCTTCCCTTTCCCCTTCCCCTTCCCTCATCACCGCCCCCTGCAGCCTTGACCTCCTGGGCTCAAGTGATCCTCCTACCTCAGCCTACCAGGTAGCTGGGACTACAGGCATGTATCACCACACCTGGCTAATTTTTGTATTTTTTCTAGAGATGGGGTTTCACCATGTTGCCCAGGTTGGTGTCAAACTCCTAGGCTCCAGCAATCCTCCTGCCTTGGCCTTCCAAAGTGCTGGGGTTACAGGCACGAGCCACTGCGCCCAGCCCAAATAGTTTCTTTTAAGGTAAGAAGTATAGTTACCATATGACCCAGCAGTCACGCAACTAAATTATTTATCTAAGACAAGTGAAAACATATGACCAGATCTGTTTGGAAATGTCTAGAGATGCTTTATACATAATTCCTGAAATCTGGAGACAACACAGATGTCTGTCAACAGGTGAATGGATACATAAATTGGGATATATTCATCCATGGGAATGCTACTGCATAATAAAAAGAAATAAATCACTGATGCACATGACCACACGGGCAAATCTCAAAAACATTGTGTTGAGCAAAAGTAGCCAGACAGAAAAAAGTACAATTCCATTTATATGAAACTATAGAAAAAGCAAAACTAATCTATAGTGACAGAAAGCAGACAAGTAGTTGTTTGGGGGTGGGTTTGACGACAAAGAAACAGTAAAGAACTTGTGGGGATGATGGAAACATGTTCTCTTTCTTGATCAGGGTGGTGGTTTCACTTGTCAAAACTCATCAAACTGTACACTTAAAATCTGTTCGTTTTATTGTATGCAAATTATACCTCGATAAGGTTGATATAAAAGTGAAAAATAAAAAGTCAAACATGCATGAAAGAAAGTCTACATACACTTCTAGGAGCTGGTGGGTTTTCTGGCTTTTTTCTTAAGAATGCCAGAAGTTAATTTAACAATCATTTTTACTTTCATATCTTATCCATTTCATGTCCTCTAATGCCTAGCAATATGCCTGGCACAGAAGAGTTCAATAAATGTTTTTTAAATGGTTATTAGCCATGCTGAGTTTTTTTTTTTTTTTTTTTAACATTTCCAAGGAGAACAAGCCACTGACTTAAAGGAATAAATCTTTAATGAATTCTTTTTTTTTTTTCTTTTGAGACAGACTTTCACTCTTTTGCCTAGGCTGGAGTGCAATGGCACGATCTTGGCTCCCTGCAACCTCTGCCTCTCGGGTTCAAGAGATTCTCCTGCCTCAGCCTCCCAAGTAGCTGGGATTACAAGCATGCACAACCACTCCCAGTTAATTTTGTATTTTTAGGAGAGACAGGGTTTCACCATGTTGGTCAGGCTGTTCTCAAACTCCTGACCTCAAGTGATCCACCTGCCTCTGCTTCCCAAAGTGAATTCTTAATATAATGATTTTTAAGATATTATAGATTGGTGAGAGAGGAGAGTTTTTGTCAGACCATCTTTACTAGCCATGTAGCCACCCACTATATATTCACTCCTAAATCAGAAACTCCTCCAATTCTCATGTAACCTTCTCAAAAATGGGGAAATCTATTTTTTGCAACCTTCACTTCCACTCCCTTCAATCTTCTCTCATCCACTGCTGTTAGTTTCTGCCCCTATCCCTCTATGGGAATTACACTCTCTGAGTCTACACCTGGTCTGCTAATTGCCAAGTTTGTTGGACATTTTCCACATACTCTTTTGCTGGACTTTACTGTGGCATTTGACATGATTGATCACCCTTTTTTTCTACACTTACTCCTTTGGATTTCACTTCAGCAAATTCTCTTGGCTTTCCTTGGCATTTCAATCCTCTGTCTCATCCTTTGCCTACCTCTTTAAAGTTGAGGTTCTCCAAAATACCATCCCAAAGATATCTCTGACATTGTCACTCTTTATACCTCTTTAGGCAATCTTATCCATTTTCATGTTCCAACCACCTTCTCTAGGCTAATGATCCCTTCATCTCCATCCCCAGCACAGCCCTCTCTCCCAAACCTCAGGATCTTATGTCTATCTGTCTGCTAGACTTCTCCACTTTGGGGGACAACTCAAACTCAGCATGGCCCCACTCAACCCATGATCTTCCTCCCAGACCTACTCCTCCTTCTCCCTGTTGTAGTCGATGACTTAATCATTCATTCATTCTCTCAAGCTATACACTTGGATACACACTTTTCTTTCTCTGTTTTAAAAATTGATTCCCAAGTTTATTTCAACCATCAAAGCCACAGAGAGGGCAGGAGGAGATGGAATCAAGAGTATAGGTAGAAAGGTGAGTTTTGAACAGAAAAAGAGGTCATTGTATTCTTTAGATGTAAGGAAAAGGTGTAATGATGGATGGGGTGTGAATCTGGTACAAGGTGGGAAGTTGAAAAAGTTCAAGCCTGATGGCTAAAATTTCTCAGAGAGAAGATGTAATGCTTATTATCTTATATCCACAAGACAACCATAGGAGAGAGGGAATAAGGTTTCTGGGGCCTCAGTGAGCAGAATCAGGGCTAAGGTAGCTATGAGAAGGTGGGTGGTGGTTTCACCTAAGGTCAGGTCTGAAGCTATCCTATGACAGAAGGCACTGCCTTGAGATTTAGTGAGTTCCGTATCGCCGGAGGTATTTCAGCAGAGCGTGGGAGGATGTTTGCCAAAAATGGCGTGGGTTATTTCAATCTTATATTAGGGAGTGATAGAGAGGGTAAGATGTATGGTTTAGCTCAATGAGTTCTAATGTCTATTCCAATTCCAAGCACTGACTGATCTACGGTTCAAGGCCTTGAGACAAAGAGACAGTAATGAAACATAACAAAGGAGAGATGTGGTTTGTCAGAAGCAAGGAAAACCAAGATGCAGGCACCAATCTTCACATTTTCTATGTTGACAGTGTCCAACCAGAAACTTACAGCAGGGCCCACATTCCTGCAATTATGATTTCAAATAATTTGAGCTATGATTTCATTAACTGCAAAATGTACTATATGCTATTAATCAGAAATAAGCTTTCCTTCCCCATCGCCTCCATTTTTGCGATTAAGAGCAAAGCAGAAGGAGTTAGGGGATTCCACTTGGGATAAGTACTAGATGGTTTTAGCAAGCACAGCCACCGCGTGAATACCAACTAAGCTGCCTGTATGTCTGGAAAAGTTTGGAGGACAAAAGTTGCCATCAGATGCAGATAAGCTGGCTCAGTTTCAGGTTTATTTTGTATTTGTTTCCCTTTCCACTTTATAGACATAAACTACATGAAGACTCTGTTAGGTTTTAAAATATTCCAGGAAACTAATATCATCGCCTCGTCCCACTCCCCACTTCTTTGCCCATACTTCCCCTTCTGGTCCTATGTCAAGGCTGAAGAAAATAGCCAGATGTTGAGACTTGCAACAAATTCTCTTTAACTATGGTCAGAGCCCAGTATTAGGAGCTGGGATGAGAGATTTGCCCAGGAGCTCAGGAGATATTCACAAAGCACTTTTGCCTGGATGGTCTAGTTTATCACTAGGGAAACTGAGGCAGGTACAATGGCCTGACTCATAGATGAAGACATTGATGCTCAGGGAGGTTAAGCAGCTTGCCCAAACTCACATGGGTGCTAGGGAACGGGTCTCCAGCCTTCATGCTCTTTGCCCTGTGCTGTGCAGCCATAGACTAGAGTAAAGGAATGGCTGTAACTGAGGAGTAAGGAAGAGTGACTGAAGAGAAGAGGGAAGAGCTGGACCCAGGGTCTGGGCCCCACTCGTGAGAGCCTTTGATAAACTCTCTGCAAGGAGCCCCCCAAAAACGTTTTGCTGGTCAAGTGAGACACATGCCATCACTGGAGATTCGGAGTTCTTCTTAGCATATTAAAGGACCTGACACGTCAAACCGATAAAGAAACTGGTCAAACTTTTGTATTAGGTTAATTCAACAGTGATGGGTTAGTACGGTGTGGTAGATCGAATCACTGCCTTAATTCTACCCCCTTCCCTGTAGCATTCCCTTTCCCATCTAGTTTTGCAGGGCTTGTCCACTCTGACGCTAGGCTGGGCCATGTGACTTGCTCTAGCCAACCGAACAACGAGGAAGCAAGGATGTGCCAGTTCTGAGCCTGTATCTCAACAGGACTTGAGGAAGCAAGGATATGCCAGTTCTGAGACTGTTTTTCAAGAGATCTTGTGTGTTTCCACATGTTCTTTTGCACCTTTGCCATTGCCTTGAGGACATGCTTGGGGTAGTTGTTGGTCCAAGAAAGATGAGAGACAGGTGGAGTTGAGTCCAACCTGGATCAACCAACTCCCAGTGGAGCCAGATGTGTGAATAATAAATTTTATTATTTGTGGGTTTGTTACACAGCATATTGTGGCTATAAATGATACAGAGGATGAAATAATGAAAAGATTTTATTTATTCCCCACCATTCTTCCAGCTAAGCATTGTAAAATAGACTTTCCCATCCTCAGTCAGATTCTCCAAATTTTGGGCTAATTTAAGTCATTAAAAATCCATTCTAGTATAGAACTGCAGCACTGAAGCCATCCTCATGAAGTTAACAAAAATTTTGGACAGAAATATAGTCATAATTCAGCATTAATCAGGCTGCACTTTGACCCACTTCCTCTTAACAGAAAGTAAAACAGCACTAGATAAGGCTTTTATTTAAGAATTGCTTAAGCAGATTCTGAATTCCAGTGGAAATGCTGACACCGATCAGCAGAGAAACCTCCACAGAGGAGCTGAATCAGCAACGGGAATACAGTTTCTTTATCTCCCTGTCTCATGACTTCACCCTGCATTCTTTGATCAATCCATGATCTCCACATCTGCCCACCCCAAAACCTTTAAAAACCCTAGCCCAAAACTCCTTAGGGAGACAGATTTGAGATTTCCTCCTGTGTCCTCATTCAGCCGCCCTACTATTAAACCTCATTCTCTGCTGCAACCTGGTATCTTGGCATATTGACTTGCCATGTGCCTTGGGCAATGAACCTATTACGATTATAACCTCAAATTGAATTTAAATCTCATCTTCTTCTCCTCCCAGATCAGACTTGAGCTACAGCTTCAACTGTTTGGAGTTGAAGGGTAAGGCCTACAGTTTGCAGTGAGACACATTCTCTTCTCTTCACTCCATTTCCTCCTATCTTTTCTCTTTTTTTTTTTGAGACGGAGTCTGGCTCTGTCACCCAGGCTGGAGTGCAGTGGCACGATCTCAGCTCACTGCAAGCTCCGCCTCCCAGGTTCATGCCATTCTCCTGCCTCAGCCTCCCAAGTAGCTGGGACTACAGGCGCATGCCACCACACCTGGCTAATTTTTTTGTATTTTTAGTAGAGACAAGGTTTCACCGTGGTCTCGATCTCCTGACCTTGTGATCCGCCCGCCTTGGCCTCCCAAAGTGCTGGGATTACAGGCGTGAGCCACCGTGCCCGGCCCTCTTTTCTCTTCTTCTTCTGTTTTTTTTTTTTTTTTTTTTTAGACCGAGTTTCACTCTGTTGCCCAGGCTGGAGTGCAGTGGCATGATCTCAGCTCACTGAAACCTCCACTTCCCAGGTTCAAGCAATTCTCGTGCCTCAGCCTCCCGAGTAGCTGGGACTAGGCGTGAGCCACCACACCTGGATAATTTTTGTATTTTTAGTAGAGATGGGGTTTCACCATATTGGGCAGGCTGACCTCAGGTGATCCGCCCACCTCAGCCTCCCAAAATGCTGGGATTACAGGCATGAGCCACTGCGCTAGGCACCTCCATCTTTTCAAGGCCCAGCTCTATGGTGTTGGGTGATGGAGAGACAGAGGGAAGGTGGCCCTCTGCTCAAAGGTTCAGTTATGTGCTGATGGCCACAGCTGACAGTGTGGTCTCTGAGTAGGTGGTGTGAGTGGTTTCCTTGAGGGTGGGGTTCCACTTCTCCCTGGACCCATATATCTAAGAAACTGGGAAAGCAATGAGGCTACCATCATCCCTTTCTTCCCAGAGATCCTACCCCAAGGTGCCTTCCAGTCCTGCTGGTGTGGGATGCTCAGCTCCTGTGATCCTTGCCAACAGGAAGAGACCTAGTACACATCCTGTTATTATGCTTTGTTTTGACCAACATTTCAAAAATTTATTTGGCTAAGAAACGCTTTAATATTCTGACTTTGGGAGAGTATACTGCTAATGGATTCTTGGGGAGCTTGGGCATAGTGGAGATTTAATAACCTACTCATTATATGCAGTAGATTGTTACACAAATTTTGCAATAATTATATCTTTTAAATGGGTCATGATAACAATCTGGAGATTAAGAACCATAAAAATGAGACTGGCTGAATTGAATGCAATAGAGACCCAAAGTAACAGCACTTTAAATTAGGTAGTTTGCTTCTGTCTCAAATAAAAGTCCAATCTGGTATGGAGGCTCTATTTGGTGAAACTGTCTTTTCATTTCTGTTATCTTACCATGGGAGTTCTTGATCTCAGGGTCCAACATGGCTCACCACCACGTCCATATGCCAGCCAGTTAAAAAGGAGGAAAAGGAAAAGGTAGGGATCTGCTCCTTCTCTTTAAGGGCACGACTCAGAGGTTGCATGTGTCCGTTGTGCTAGCATCCCATTGACTGGAATCAGTCACCTAGTCATACTTGGCTGCAAGGGAGTCTGGGAAATGTAGTCTTTATCCCAGACCGCCTTGTGTCCAGCTATAAATTCTATTTTTATGGAACAAAGAGGAGAAGATATTGGGAAACAGACAACTAGAAATTCTTGCCACCTGCTCAGAGTAACTCTACTCCTTAAAAGGTATTCTAAGGAAATTCAGAAGAAGGAAAAATAATTTGTACAAGGATGTTTACAGTTCGATGGTACAACAAACACTATTCTTTTTTTTTTTTTTTTTTTTTTTTGTGAGACGGAGTCTCGCTCTGTCACCCAGGCTGGAGTGCAGTGGCGCAATCTCGGCTCACTGCAAGCTCCGCCTCCCGGGTTCACGCCATTCTCCTGCCTCAGCCTCTCCGAGTAGCTGGGACTACAGGCGCCCGCCACCACGCCCGGCTAATTTTTTTCGTATTTTTTAGTAGAGACGGGGTTTCACCGTGGTCTCGATCCCCTGACCTTGTGATCCACCCGCCTCGGCCTCCCAAAGTGCTGGGATTACAAGCGTGAGCCACCGCGCCCGGCCAACAAACACTATTCTTAACAAAGTTTTGTTTGTGTCTACTGCAGTGATAATTATGAAGTTAATTTAGACCCATGGAAAATTATATGGAAAAAAGTAGAATACAATTTCATGCACAAGGAAATTAAGATCCTTTAAAAAATTACGTGTGCTCATGGATAAAGATGAGGCTTAGACAACTTGATTCGAAGATGCGCTTTCTTTTCACATTGTTTTAATTGAAATTGAGATTGGGTCTTACATCTCAGGCTTATATTTTGAGAGGTAATATTTCTTCCTTAACTGCTGTTTTAAAATCTAAGTGTATCAACAGCATGTTAAAATTTAAAGAGGTGACTGTGTCCATCCATTCATCCACCCCTCCATTCATCCACCCAACTGTTCTCTAGTTCAATTATTCAGCGACTATGACTTGAGACTCTATTAGGTGCTGGGAATATGATGGATGTGGTTCCTGATTTCATGGCGCTTCTAGTTTGTTGGGAGAAACAGACCCAAACAAATAAAT
Organism: Hylobates moloch; assembly: GCF_009828535.3. Classification (NCBI taxonomy): domain Eukaryota; kingdom Metazoa; phylum Chordata; class Mammalia; order Primates; family Hylobatidae; genus Hylobates; species Hylobates moloch. Next base: position 20,214,796 of record NW_026652287.1, on the reverse strand, counting down.
GTATGAATTTCCTCACAGTTGCTTAGTGCTATGAAAGAAAATTATAGGATAAAATGACAAAAGATATCATGGAGACTAGAGCAGACACTTTTGGTGCCTCTCCCATATCCCCTTGGCACTAACCATTTTATTATGTGCCGACGGCATGCAACTAATTGTAAAGAACTTTATCTTGATTGTCACATATGATTCAGGCAGAAGTTCTTTGGAGTCCATGTCCCCAGGAAGGGCCCTCAACCAATGACAGATGAGAATTAGAGTATAAATACCCCAGCTTCCCCACCCTTCAGGTGGGATAACTCTGAGACATGTTTTCTCCATGCCGCAGAACTCCTCAGTGCAATGAAGCCCCAGTTGCCCACAGAGAACGGGTTCAAGGATGCACTCTTCAATGTCTTCCTTCTCTCCCCTTCTCCTTTTCTGTCTCCCCTACTGATGCTTGCTGGGATCACTTTCCAAACAAACTGCTTGAACTTACATTTCATTCTCCTGCCCTGCTTCTGGAGAAACCCTGCCCCAAATCAGGCACTTCAACAAATAAGAATGGCTTTAGGAAGTGGTTTTTACACAGAGCCTTGAATAACGCATAGAGGTTTAGCTAGGTAAATATGGTGGATGGGTGGTCCTGACCGAGTGTCTCACTCAAGATTCTTGTTTGCAAGTAACAGAAAATAAATCCGCTTTTTCTTAAGCCAGGGATGGGAGAACTGAATGGCCCCAAATAATAATTTTGAAATGCTCAATTTTATATAGAGAGATAGGGTTTGGAGTCTGGAAGATGTCCTCTCATACTGACTTTTGAGCAGAAACAGACTTAAGCTTACTCCTGCACAGGTGTAGAGGCCTTCTAGTGAGCACACAACTGACGGAGGACAAGCTTGTAGTCTGACGAGTCCCTTGATTTGGGGAAGCTGCAACACCTGGCTTCTCCAGGGAAGCCAGAGGATCCCAACAAGCCATGACCTACATTGCTGATTCTCTGCAAGGGCTTTGTACCCCAAGAGGCAGTGGAGTGGGCAGGGGTTTTTAAACAGTGCTTCTTGCCACACTGAGGGTTTCTCTGAGCTTTCTCAGAATGGGGCCATATAAGAGGTAAGCTGCAAATGCTCGGAGTTGTGAGATGCTTGAAGAGAGTCTTTTGATGCTAAAAAAATCGTTTGAAAATGAGCTTACCTGGTTTGAATCCCATATTTGTCACTCATTAGCTGTGTGGCCCTAGGTAAGTTAATTAGCCTCTCCAAACTGCTTTATCTTCCTCCTGTCCCTTCTCCTCCTCGACCATCACCACCAACATCATTACCTAAACATTGACTATGATAATTGGTTTAGATACATTCTGCCATTGACTTCTCACAGCAACCCCTTTAGTTAGGTAGTTTTACCCTAACTTTACAGGTGAGGAAACTGGGGCCGAGGAAGATTGCCTCACTTCTCCAAGATCACCCAATAGGCTGCAGGGCTGGGATTTAAACCCAGATCAGTCTGACTTCAAAGCCTGTAGTCTTAACCACAAATAGGATGATTGTGAGGATAAATGAGAATATATGGCTACAAGTATATTGCCTATCTCTGTGCCTGCCATGTAATTGGCATTTAACAAATTATAGCAATTGTGATATTCACCTTGTTTACATCATTGGGTATTTGCTATCCCAGAATGTGACTAGGCCTTTGGGGACATTTGCAGAGCAGGGAGAGATTTTGTATTTCTCAAGAAGTATAGCTAATCCTAACTTCATTTACTTTTCTCTTTAGGGACAGTCAAGGTGTAATTGTGCCAGGCCCATTTCCTGATGTGCAGCAAGGCAATATGCCTAGATGCTGGGTTGCAGCAGAGAAAGTCTTAGTTGTAAGGCTGCCAAATGAGGAGATAGGAGGAAAGCTCCAATCCACCTCCATGAAGAATTTGGGTCTAGAATTTTAAGGAGTTTGGATGGATAGTGGGCCAAGGTGTTGATTGGTCAAAGAGTACGGGCTAAAGTCATGGGATGGGAAGATGAAGAAACTGCATTCTCATGCTGACTTAGTTCCTTGGTGCAATCTTCAGACTAGTTGGCTTCAACTGTTCTGAAAACATCTCATACAGAAAGTCTTGGGCTCCTAACATCTATAGGAACAATGAGGAAGTTCATGGTTTATGTCACAGCCTATGTGGTCCATAAGTAGCTACAGGAAAGTAGGTCAAATGGCAACCTGATCAATGCCGTCTCTGTACCTTTGTCTAAAGTCTGGCATGTAATTCTCGTTAACCCTGTGGAGATGATGTTAACAGTGCAGTCTTCCAGGACCAGGAGGGGAAAAGGGGCACATAACCTCTCTGGGCTCTCCAGGTAGATGGCTGCATTTGCAAGGCTGCTGGGAAGAGAGATGGGGCCAGCCCTGGAACTGGCTTCAGAGGTAGTGGCTGGTCATTAATGAGATGCCAAAATGGGGGCGTACAAGGGATCAAGCAGCAAGTGTTCGTGGAGAGTCCACTGCGTGCTCAGCAAAGTATTAGGACCAGCGTGTGGGAGGAGCTGGTGGGGAGCAAAGCAGTGGGGTTGTGGGTCCATTTGCTCCTCCAGAGGGACACCAAGTGACATCAGTGCCGCTGTAGTGATGAGCAGAGTCGCTACCTCTGTACTCTGGGAGGCAGCTTGGTTTGTGCCTGAAAGCCTTTGTTGGTGGATGAGTGTCCATGTATCTGACCTCCATGACCTCAGTGAATTATCAAGCGCCCAGGGTACGGAGCCTCCTGCAAAAATAGACGGACCTAAAGGTACCAGGTGAAAGGGACGGCTGGAAAGTCCCATGGGCAAGTTTTCTTTTTCTTTGTTCTTTGTTTTCTTTCTCTCCCAGATCTGGATCCTATAAAGAATGCTATAGATAGGAAAATAAATAAAAACTCTATCACAGATTTGATTTTTACTCTCATTTATTGGAGTTCAGGCATACAGAACACAGAGAAGTGAAATAAACAGCAATTATATAAGGTTTCTTTCAAAAAAATTTCTTTAATTTTATGGCAATATAACCACCAAAACCTTAATATTCTTACTCTCTTAAAATGCAGCTCCCTTCGATGGGTGTGTATGGCAAAGGTGACAAGTGATTTTATTTTGATTTTTAAAAACAGACCTGCTAGAACATCTGCCACACTATGTGTTTAAAAAGTGAGCTGTTTAGGTACATGACCACTCTTAGTTCCAGCAAATAGTTTTAATAATAAAAGTAGCTATTTAAAAATATTTACTCTTGGCTGGGAGAAGTGGCTCATGCCTATAATCCCAGCACTTTGAAAGGCCAAGGTGGGAGGATTGCTTGAGGCCAGGAGTTTGAGACCAGCCTGGATAACAAAGTGAGACCCTGTCTCTATAAAAAAATAAAAAATTAGCCAGGGTTAGTGATGTGTGTCTGTAGTTCCAGCTACTCAGAAGGCTGGGGCAGGAGGATCACTTGAGCCTAGGAGTTCAAGGTTGAAGCCATGCTCATGCCACTGCACTCCAGCCTGGGTGACAGAGTGAAACCCTGTCTCAAAAAAAAAAAAAAAAAAAATACTCTCGTGTCAGGTGCTGTGCATGCTATGCATTGTTTATTTATTCCCCAAATATGTATTAAGCACCTACTATGTGCCAGGCACTGTGCTATATACTGGTGATTTGAATGTGGGGTCTGGGACATCTGAAAAAATGCTGTTTAAACCAAGGTTGTAGGTTGCAGGTGGGTCATTCCAACCAAAAAACCAGGGTAGTAGACAATCTTCCCGGCAGACAACACAGCAAGCATGAAGGTTCATTTAATCCTCACAATAACACAGTGGGAGGCTGATTATCCCCCCACTTTACAGAGGAGGAAAGTGAGGCTCAGACATGTTTAATTGTTTGCCCAAGGCCACAAACCAGCCCAAAGCCGGAGCCTCCTCCTTTCGTAGCTTCCCCAGGCCCTGTGTTCATGGCTGGTTGCCTTTCTTGACCATGGTTTCAGCACTGAAAGTCCCACATCCCAGAACCCCGTTCTTCCTGGGCAAACTGGGACTGTTGATTTTCTTAGGTTGGAATATTTGGCTGAGATCAAGCCAAGGAGGGTAGGAGGGGCGGTTTGAAGCTTGCAGGACAGAAGTCAGGAGGCTGCTCCTTGTACCCTGTAAAGTCCCCAGGTGCTCATTCCATGATCTCAGGCCACAGCACTCTGGCCTCTGCTAGTTCCCTTTCAGGCCCAATCATATTTGTAGTGTTGTGACATGTCCTTAAGATCCCAGAGGCTAAAAGCAAGAGCTTCCCTAGTGTGCATAGGCTCCACTTGTACATAACAAATGAGGTAGTTTTGCCTGGAGCTTAACACACAGAAGAGAAAACAAAGCGAATCCAGGTACAGTCAGCAGGAAGATATGTAAATAAGTCATTATAAATTACATATTATGTTTCCACAGTGGGCTGCCTGATGATTCAAAAACATTTCTTAAAAATCTTTCCCTTCCCTTTCTTTTCTGTTTCTGTGTATTTTTTATTACCCTTTCTTTTTGCCTTTCTCCCTTCCTTTTATCTTGAACATGAGTCTCTTATGTAACACAGCACCTAGCACATAGTAGGTGCTTAATAAATATTTGTTGAATGAATAAGTGAATGAAACAATTCAGTAGGCACTTCAGAGATGCAACAAATTAGCTTAGAATGTTATCTCAAGTTCAGAAGAACTCCAAGCAGGCAGCACCACCTATTCTTTCTTTGATCAAGAACAGCGTTTGGGAGAATTCGTATCAATTTGAGAGTAGCCGGATCCTCCTATCACAACATTTCCTTCTTGATGAGGTCTGTACACACCCTGCATCTGAATCACTCAAGGTGCTTGTTAAATACTTACAGTTCTTAGGCTCATTCCTGGACCTATTGAGTCAGAACCGGGGCAGGGGGAGGAATTTGCATTTCTAATAAGCTCTCGGAGTGTTTCTTGTGCATACCCAAACTGCCTTATATAAGCATAGTTTGTTCACTTTGATCATTTGTGCTGCAATCCTGGGCCTCCCTCCTCCTTTCTGCTAAAAGTTTATTTGTTTCTTCCTTAAAGCCTTGAGAAGAAAAAAAAGGAGCACATCTCTTTGGGGACGACTTTCAGTTGAAAAGAATTGAGAAAAAGTTGAAATGATAGCAATGCAATATAATTTTCTCATTCTTCCTCTGTTCTTGCAGTGTGTTGCATTACTTGGCATAGATGTTTTTTGGGGGGTATAAGCTAATGGAATTTGCTCAAGCACTTCAGAAATGAGTGGCATGTTTTATACTTCTGATAAAGCTTTCCTTTCCTTGTGGTTGCAGTGGCCACGAATTTGCCCCACTGGACTTCAGGTTGTTAACCAATGACAAATGACTGCTCTTCTGGGCATCTCATTGGGCGGGCTCTGTTATCCGGTGCAGGTAGGAGGAGTGATAACCCATACTACTTGCTGGGGAGAATGCCGCATCTGTCCACTTTTTGCTGCAATCTCTCTTTCCTCGTTCTCTGTACAATTTTTTTTTTTTTTTTTTGAGACAGAGTTTTGCTCTTGTTGCCCAGGCTGGAGTGCAATGGTGCGATCTCAGCTCACTGCAAACTCTGCCTCCTGGGTTCAAGCAATTCTCCTGCCTCAGCCTCCCGAGTAGCTGGGATTACAGGCATGCACCTCCACCCTGGCTAATTTTGTATTTTTAGTAGAGATGGGGTTTCTCCATGTTGGTCAGACTGGTCTCGAACTCCTGACTTCAGGTGATCCGCCCTCCTCAGCCTCCGAAAGTACTGGGATTGCAGGGGTGTGCCACCGTGCCCGGCCTCTGTACATCTTAGTTCTTAGGTTAATTTTGGTTCTGTCATCTGAATGCTATATTTAATTGGAGTAAAAGAAAACACACACACACACACACGCATGCACGCACGCAGGCACGCACACAATCCACCCAGACCAACATTTTCTATTCTTAATTATTCATAACTAAGATTTATTAGAAAGGTTGATTTGGATGAATTGATGTGTTGTAGATCTAGATTCTGTTATGAACATAGGAAACTGTCCCTTTGTAGGTCAAAAAATGATCCAACGTTGGCAATTTCTTATGTTTCAATCTAATAGAAACCACATAAATTATCCAGATGTCTATTTTTAAATTGTTATTTTAAATATACAAAATATTCAGACATACAAAAAGGTGTAAAGAACAACATAATGAACACCCATGAACTCACCATCCAGTTTAAGAACTAAGATGCTACTGAAGCAATCACAGCCCTGTCCCCAATCACATGTCCCTTATGCCCCCACCAGAGGTAGCCTGCATTCTGGATTTGGTGCTTATTTGTGTGTGTGTGTGTATGTGTATATATATTTTGTTTGTTTGTTTGGTTTTGTTTTTGACACAGGGTCTCACTCTGTTGCCCAGACTGGAGTGCAGTGGTGTGATCATGGCTCACTGCAGCCTCAAACTCCTGGGCGCATGTGATCCTCCCATCTCAGCCTCCTGAGTAGCTGGGACTGTGTGCCACCACACCCAGCTCTCTTCTTCTTCTTCTTCTTCCTCCTCTTCTTCCTCCTCTTCCTCCTCCTCTTCCCTTCTCCTTCTCCTTCTCCTTCTCCTTCTCCTTCTCCTTCTCCTTCTTCTTCTTCTTCTTCTTCTTCTTCTTCTTCTTTTGTAGAGAAAGAGTCTCACCATGTTGCCCAGGCTGGTCTCCAACTCCTGGGCTCAAGGGATCCTCATGCCTTGGCCTCTCAAAGCGCTGGGATTATAGGCATGAGCCACCATGCCTGACATGTATTTATATACATATAACCTACTGTATATAGCCTATTGTATTGTCTTGCACATTATTTAAATGATAAAGTATACTTATCCTTCGGCAATTAGCTTTTTTCACTCAACATCATGGTCGAGACTCGTTCATGTTGATCTGTGTCCCTCTAGTTCAATGTTATTTTCAAAAACCAAGTAGCTGAAAGGATTTGTAGTAAAATCAACAGTGTGTAGAAAAGACGGCACATTTCTTTTTTACAATCTTTTCCCCGACCATCAAGCCAAGCTTGTTTCAATCCATATTTCTGGAAAATATTTGTATTGAGAGAGATTACACAAGATTTGCAGGAAAAAAAAAAGCAGCCTAACAATAAACAATGGAGCTGTGTGCCTGTTTTGAGACTCATACTTTTGCCAGAGTAAGATAATTTCTTGGTACAAAGTCAGAAAAGAGTCCCACCAGCTGGCAGTGTCTGGCATATGGTGGATGTTCAATAAATATTTGTTCCGTGAATAAATTAAAGGGGAGAGGCATCCAATTTGAAAGGACTCAAGGGATGGCGTAAGTGAGGTCTAAGCTAAAATCAGTTTTCTTTGTTTCGAATTAGCTATTGTTACAGGAGGGGAAGGAGGCTTGGATGAGAAATGAGAGAATTGAATTCATGAGACAAGGCAGCTGGCTTCAGTGGCTGAGACGTGGGTTCAGATTCTGACATTTATTACGTGACCATGGCCAAATTGCCTAATCTCACGGTGTGCCTCAGTTTCCCCATCTGTAAAACGGGTGTAATAAGAGGGTCCCCCCTCATGGGATAACATGAGGCCTATGGGTAGTTGGTACATGAAGCATGTGGCACAGGTTCTGGTCTCTAATAAGTGCTCAGAAAATGTCATTAAGATCCTGTCCCAGTGTGTTTATCCCGTGGGGTTCAGAAGGCTGAACAGGGCACGAGCAGCCTCCTAGATATTGCAGACCCCTGGGAACAGCCATCCTGTAGGAGGGTGCCTGTATCTGGAAGCTGGATTATATAGTCACAGCAGTGCATCTTGCGGCAGGGCTTTAAATGTCAAAGAAAATAGTTTAGGATGTGATTCATGAGGCGAGGAGCTGATGCACACAGGAAGATGTCAGAAGACATACAGGTTACTGTGAAGGACTCAGGGTGCGTGCAGGAGCCAGGCTTCGCTCTAATCAAACAGAATCAGCTTGCACAGTCATCAGCGTTGGTGTGCCTATGGGAGAACAGAAGGGGCAAAGGCTTGTTTGCGTTTTGGGTCTAGGTCTTTGGGTTGTGCAGGGCTGAAGGGGGAGAGCTATATTATTTGCATATTGCTGAATAAGAGGCATTTGATTGAGTTGCTTGTGAGAAAGTATAAAAGCCCAATTTTGTTATTTTCAAGTATAGGATTTTCTCTTTCCATCTTTCCTGGGCAGTAAAGGGAGCCTTTAAATTAATTCAGGGTGCACTCAGGTTTTGTCTCATAGGGCACTTGGATTGATTGGAATTGATGGAGCGATGGTTGAGGATTTAAGGCCATACTCAGGCTCTGCAGGAAAAGTGCTACAGTTGATTAGCAATGTCTGCCACAAGGAAAGGCTAGTAATGGAATGCATGCTGCATATCAACCATCCGCATATTCATTTAAAGTATAGCAGGTCTATTTTTGCTTCTATACTTTGCTCATGTTTCTTTCTCTTTTTCTAAAATTACTTCCCTTTTCTTCTCTGCTGATCCAAATCCTTTTCCTGCATCTCCATCCAATTTAAGTTCCACCTCCTCCAGGAAGCCTTCTCTGATATATCTAATCTACACCAATTTCTCCTTACAATTCTTAGTGTTTGTACTATTTAATGAATATTTATATTAACACCATTTTTCCATCTCTCCATATGCTTTTACCACATGAATCTTCTTTCTGAATTTCAAGCATATGAGGTTTGCTCCTGCCTTAGTACCTTTGAACCACCTCTTCCCTCTACCTAGAGCACCCTTTCTCCAGGTGTTCACTTGCCTAGCTCCTTCTCATCATTAGCTCTCTACTGAAATGCCACTTCCTTGACGAGCCCTCCCTGAAACCACTCCATATAACCCCCAGATGCTCTCTCTGTCCTATCACATTGTTCTATTTTCCTCAAGGTACTTACTGCTGCTTGATAACTTCTTATTGATTTGTTTGCTTATTTATGTATTGCCTTTCCCTCTACCCCTCTCCACTCAAATGTAAGCACCGTAAGAGCCAGGACTGTCACTGTTTTCTTCCTTATAATATTCCTAGCATCTACAAGGGTGCCTAGCGTTAGAAGGTAACCAAATAATAGCTGAATCAATGAAGGTCTTAGGGCATTATTTGCATTATGTCAAGACTTTAATTTGTATGTAACGATTAAATTTTCTTGGCTGTAGATTTTTCTCTTCCCAACTACATGGTGAGCTCACAGTGGGCAGGGACCAGTCATATACCCCTTGGCATTCCAGAGCAGCTGTCATGGTGTTACCGGAAAGGGGTCCCAATCCGGACCCCAAGAGAGGGTTCTTGGATCTTTCCCAAGAAAGAATTCAGAGTAAGCCCATACAGAAAAGTGAAAGCAAGTTTACTAAGAAAGTAATGGAATAAAAGAATAGTCCTGAGGGCTGCTGGTTGCCCATTTTTGTGGTTATTTCTTAATTATATGCCAAGCAAGGGGTGGATTATTCATGCGTTTTCCAGGAAAGGGGTGGGCAATTCCCAGAACTGAGGGTTCCTCCCATTTTTAGACTGTATGGGATAATTTCCTGATATTGCCATGGCATTTGTAAACTGTTATGGCACTAGTGGGAGTGTCTCTTAGCATGCTAATACATTATAATTAGTGTATAATGAGCAGTGAGGATGACCAGAGGTTACTTTTGTTGCCATCTTGGTTTTGGTAGGTTTTGGTCACCTTCTTTACCGCATGCAGTTTTATCAGCAAGGTCTTTATGACCTGTATCTTGTGTTGACCTCCTATCTCATCTGGTGACTTAGAATGCCTAACCTCCTGGGAATGCAGCCCAGTAGGTCTCAGCCTTATGTTACCCAGCCTCTACACAAGATGCAGTCACTCTGGTTTGAATGCCTCTGACGATGGGGTACTCACTAAATATAATTGAAAGACTGAATGAAGGAGCAGAACAGTATGTGCCGTGAGCATCCATTTGTATGAGTTAGAGTCCTGGTTTGCCTGCTTTAACAGTGGCATTCAGAAAGATATAAATTCATTTCTTTCTCATGTAATAGTCTCTAGATACAGGAGGATGGATGCCTCTGCTATCTTCATGTATCGCTTCTGTCTCTGGGTTCAAGGCATTGACTCTAGTTCTGGCTCTCTAGCCAGCAACACAAACATTCTGTCAAAGGCACAAGTTGGAAGGGCACATCTCACTTTCACCCATGTCTCATTGGCCACACCAAGTCACATGCCCACACCTAGCTGCAGTGGAGGCTGGGAAATGTAGTCTCTGGCTAGGCAGCCATGTTTCCAGCTAAAACTTTGGATTATTATTGAATAGGGGAGGAAAGACGTTGGGGGACAATTAGCGGTCTCTGCCCATAACAGTTCAATTTAATGAAAATTTATTATTTTTTCCTGTGCTAAGCATGGCACTGGACACTCTGGTGAGCACAGGTACACATTGGGCATATTCCCTGACCTGTAGAAGTCTATAGCCTAGTGGACAAGACAAGCAAGTAACTCTAATTCTTGGAGCTTTGCCTGGAGTAAGGGTTGATTAAATAAATAATAGTAAACATCAATTGCTGTGGACTTACTAAGTTGGAAGGCACTTCGTGTTCTTCGTCCCATTTAATCCTTAAAATGGCCTATAACATAGCCCCATTTTCCAGATGAGGCTTACAGAAGTATTTTAAGATATCTTGGATTTGTGGGTGGTATAATCAACTGAAGGGCTAACTTAATTTGTTTAGTTTTTATTTATTTCTAAATTTATAGATAGTAAAATTCACTCTTTACAGTACAGAGTTCTATGAGTTTTGACAAATGCATAGTGACATAACCACTACCTCAATCAAGATACAGAACCACCACCCCCATCCCAAATTCTCTCATGCTGCCCATTCTCTCACCCTCAACCTCTGGCAACCACTGATCTGTTCTTCATTCCTATAGTTTTGCCTTTTCCAGAATGTCATACACATGAAATATTGTAATATACATTAGGTTGGTGCAAAAGTAATTGCGGCTTTTGCCATTACTTTTAATTATGTATTTTCTGTGTTTTATATATAATATAAATGTAATCTATCCCTTTGAATCTGGCTTCTTTCATTTCGCATAATGCATTTGAGATACATCAATGTTGTTGTGTATATTAGTAGCTCATTTCTTTTTATTGATCAATAGTATTCCATTGTGGTTTGTTTATTCATTCTCTGGTAGAGGAACATTTTGATTGTTTCCAGTTTGGGGCAACTGTAAATAAAGCAGTTAGAAACATTTGTGTACTGGTTTTGTGTGAATATAGATTTTCATTTTTTTTGGGTAATACCAATGAATAGGATTGCAGGTTTGCATGGTAAACATATGTTTAACTTTATCACAAATTGCCAAACTCTTTTCCATGGTGGGTGTACCATTTGTATTTCCCCCATGGATGAGGGTTCTAGTTGCTTCGTGTCCTCGCTAACTCTTGTCGTTGTGTTTGTTGATAGTCACTTTAATAAGCATGTAGTACTGCTATCCATTTAGAAAGCATTTTGACCCTGCTTTAAAGCATGGCTTTTTTTCTCTTCTCCAGGCAACATTCGTTCTACATAATTCAGCATCAGCTTAGATTCTCACTATCAAATTGAACCCTTTCCCCTCTGCTATCCACACGGATAAGGGGAAGGGGGAATTTATTTTTCCTACTAACTGTGCTGGCTAGTGCAGTTCTTAGCTTTCCCAAGGAAGGAATGACTTGAGAAATAAATTTATTCTAGCCCAGGGCTTGAGAAGGATCTGCCTTCAATTAGCCAGCAGTATATGTTGACCTATTCAAACCAAACCATTATGACTCAGGTTGCATTAAGTTAAAAACATATTTAAATCCATATTTGGATTATGAAAGCAAATGGAATACATCAAGGGCTCCATGAATAAGTAGCATTTTCATATTTTCTTAAAGGACAAATGTAGAGAAGGAAAGAAAAATTTTCTTCCCAAGGAATTATGTCTAAAGTCTATAACAATGATTCCCAAATGGGGGATGGGGGTGGGGGTGGGGTGCAAATCAGAGCTGTCAAAATTACTTGTGATGGGGAGTGTTTCATTGCACATGCATACGCACTCTTTCTCCCCAGGAGGATTCTGACCCTTCCATAGGGGAGTGTGGGCCCTTTCCTTCAGTTAAGAACTATTGCCATTGCGCATTGCTGAGGGGAGTAGATTGTATCTACTGGCCATATTGGAGCAGAAAGAAGGTGGAGACTCTTCTCTAACATTGTAATTCAATGCAGGGGTGGCAAAGAGAGCAATATGTGATTCTCCCATTCCAACTTCAATCCATTGGTAATGGCTGCCTGTAGCCCTGCATAGAGGAAGATAGCAGCCTCTTCAGGCTTAGAAGGAAAGAGAGCAGGAATTGATTGGTGATGTTTGCCATGGGCACAAGCCAGCTGATATTCAGGTCTGTGCCGTGTGTTTGCTGTCGTTGAAATAAGAATATTCTAAAGATCTTTGGTATCTTTCTTCTCACAGAATTTATGATTCCACCTTAACGTTGGTAAGGCTTCATCTTGGAGATGGTAATAAATTTGTAATGCTCTGTCCAGTGGTTTTCACCTCCCAGGGGTCATTTAGCAATGTCGTTTTTCGTTGTCACAAATGGAGGGGTGCTACTAGCATCTGGTGGGTAGAAGACAGCTGCTAAATATCCTACAATACACAGGGCATTCCCCTAAAACAAAAAATTATCATTTTCAAATGCCAATAGTGCTGAGGTTAAGAAACCTTGCTCTATATCCTCCAGTGTTTCCTAAGATTATCTCCTAAATATCTATCTTGGGATCTGACACTGGTAGAGAAATAGGGAAGTCAGACAGGAATGAGAAGGCATTCAATAAAGGATCCATTATCAAACCATCCACCAGAGATTAATCCTGCAAGGAAACTCTGAGTCAATGTAGAACGCATACCTCAGTTATCCCATCTGAGAGGTGAGGGAGCTGGGGTATTTATGCACCAATTCCCCATGGTCATTACTTGAAGGCTTTCCCAAATGACATTTTGAGAGCACCATTTATTCCCCAATAATAGCGTGCATTGTGCTGTATGTAAGAGCTTGTCTAATGGTCTTCCCCAGTAGATTGAACACTCCATGAGGGCAGGGACCATATCTATCTTGCTTATCATCATAGCTCCAGCATGTAGCAGACATTCAATAAAGTTTTGTGGAATGAATAAATGACTAACAGCTTCTTTGGGATAGGTTGATCTGCATACAAGAATGGCATGCAATAAATTAGGGCAGTTGACTGATAAATTTTGACTGTGGGGTAAGAGGTTATAACAGAGATGGGAGAAGTTGACCAATCTGTGTTCTTATGTTTGATTAAGGGATTGCCCATCTTGTCATACTGATAGAAGCCATGTTAGATACTGCTGCAGAACTTTGTATATGCTGAATCTCACCACCACCTTGTTTTTCTATCTTTATTCATTAGTCTTCCTCCTCACATATCACCTGCTTTCTTTTCTGAGTCAGTTTAACTTTGAGCCTATAGCTTTTTCTTTTCTTCCTTCTCCCCGTTGCACCAAAATAATCTGAAGAAAAAGACAAGTCAGAATTTCTGTTCCCACAACATATTTCAGGCTCATTCTGCACTCAGGTTGTTTTCTGAATCTCTTTGTTATGGCAGAGAAGCAGATTGAAGTTTGAGATTGACAATTGTCTCCTCTCCATGATTGGCAGGGAGACCCTTGTGTGTGTGTGTGGTATGTGCACATGCACGTGTGCTCATGCATCCATGCATGTGTATGTGTGTCTTTGGAGATTTCAGGAGGAACTGATTAAATCCTGCAAAGTTCAATGTCAGACTGAAAGATTTCATGTGAGGTAATCAAGCTAGGCATCTGAACATAATGATGGATGACATGGGGGCCAGCCAATACATCTTAGGCTATCAGATTGTGGCAGGCAGATGATGTTTTCCACATGTTGGTGGCCATATCGTTTCTTTGTTCTGTAAATATTGGTAGCTCATGCTAAATTAAAAGAACAAGATTTTCCTTCCAGCTTTAATGAAGATTTATGATAACCAGGAGACAGTAAATTATGGTGTTTGCATCAGTTAGCTATTGCTGTGTAACAAACAACCTCTAAATCTCAGTGACATGCAACACATGTTTGGTTCTTGCTCATAAGTTTGCAGGTTAGCTGGAGTGATTCTCTTCTATTTCTCTCTTATCCTCTTCCTGGGACTAGTAGGCCACACAAGGCATGTTCTTTTCTTGGTACTGGCAAAATTTAAAGAAGGCAAGCCCAACTGTGCAAGCATATTCCAATCCTATGCTTGTGTCATATATGCAGGTATCACATTGAGCAAGTCAGATCACATAGTTGAGCCTGAAGTCAAGAGGTAGGGAAGTATACTTGGCCTTTTGTGGGAGGAACTCAAAGTTACATGGCAAAGGGCATGGTTACAGGAAACGATGAAGAATTGGGGCAATAGTTCAGTCTATCACAGTGTGTAGAGCTTGGGTTATGGAATCAGAAAGACCTGGATTTAAACCTTTGCTCCTCCGTTTACTAATTATGACTTGACCAAATGACTTAGCCTCTTTAAACTTTGGTTTCTCATCCATCTGACAAATAGTTATAATAAGGGTATCCATGCTTCAGTATTGTTGAGAGGGTTAAATGAAATGATGCATGTAAGCTACCTAGCATAGTTTCTGGCACACAGCAAGTGTTCAATAAATTTCAGCTAAAAACAAAGCTCTAAATAGTAGGATAGGCCGGGTGCGGTGGCTCACGCTTGTAATCCCAGCACTTTGGTAGGCCGAGGCGGGTGGATCACGAGGTCAGGAGATCGAGACCACAGTGAAAATCCGTCTCTACTAAAAATACAAAAAAATTAGCCGGGCATGGTGGCGGGTGCCTGTAGTTCAAGCTACTCAGAGAGGCTGAGGCAGGAGAATGGCGTGAACCCGGGAGGTGGAGCTTGCAGTGAGCCGAGATTGCACCACTGCACTCCAGCCTGGGCGACAGAGCGAGACTCCGTCTCAAAAAAAAAAAAAAAAAAAAAAGTAGGATAAGCTCCTCCAGGAGTGTGGATATGAACTAGACATCTACTGTTGACATTAGCCACCATGAAAATTACTCCTTCATTGCCCTTCCTGGAATTTCAGTGACCTGAAGGAGTTGGTGAATCTCCAAATATGCCTAGCTTAGGTCAGAAAAAATGATTTGAAAGGATCTGAGCCTTGGAAAAGGAAGAATGTTAAACTTTAAATTGATCAGCAGAAAAATATACAACAGCATTTACTCAGGATAGCAATATTTCAGGGAAGCAAACAGATGGAGGGCCAGATTGTTAATATATCAGACTCCAAGGAATCTATTAGAAAACATTAATGTACTTGTTATAGTTAAATATTTTAAATTTGTTGGGCTAACAATTATAAGCAAAATAATATCCCTTTATAAAAAATTAAAGTAGTCTACAGTATTATAGAGCAGTAAGATTAGATAAAGGATTTTTTTTTTTCTGGTGATCTACCTTCCTTAGATATTTCAACTCATTGGCAAGAGCTGCTAATCTCAGTAGTGCATACTTGTTGGAACCCACCATAGCAATGGTAATTGCATTTGAGATACGGCGACATTAGATGTTGTAATCTCAAGTTACATATGACCCAATGAAAAGAAAATGATAAGGCAGCTGGAAAGTGGAGCTTTTAATACTTCTTATCCAGAAGTTTATGTCTCCAATTTTCATGCATTTCCAAGTTCCATTAACAAAAGAAAAAAACCTCTTATTAAGTAGAATCGAAATGCATTTTAAAAGTAGGAGTGAATCTCCCTTTCCCCAAACTCTTTTGAGATAAATCTATCTGCACCTATGGTAATTTGATGAATGGACTTTATAAAGGTGTATAGAATGTCAGGGCTGAAAGAGGCAGAGAAATTTTCCTTCCCCACTCCTCCTCATTTACAGAGGAGAAGACTCTTTGCCCTGGAAATGGATTGAAGGTTGATTGGGACAGCTTCTGCTCATTAGGCTTGGATTTTTATGGCTAGCTCTCCTACCTCCCATCATGCCTCAGAGATCACATGAGAATCGGTTACTGGAATCATTTCCTTTGGAAAAGAATGCATAGCTCTTCAGAGATGGTGTCCTGATCAGGTTCTGTAGGTAGGCATGAGACTAAATGGGCATGGGCCAAATACAAATTCTTATTCAGGAGTAAAGAATTCTGGTTGTCAAAAGGCTTTATAAGTAGGTGGTTTAATAACGTAAAAAATATGATTTCTGGTATCTGTACATTCTAAGGAATGTTGTAGAATACTCTACTAGTTGCCTAAACTCCGTATTCAGTCTACTTCTTCATCAGTAATAGACTCCTATGTTGTTGGTGGGCATCAATACACCCAACTGAAAATTGTATTTTCCAACTTCACTTGTGGACACGAGTGGCCAGTGAAATGTAAGTAGAAGTATTGTTGGTGCTTCCAGGAAATTTCTTTAAGGGAGGCTGGGCCAAATGGGAGATAGGAACCCTTTGGCCATTTCCTTTTCTTCAGTTCTTCCTTTCTGAATTGTAGATGTTGTGGTTGGGGCTGCAGCAGCTATGTTGTCACCATGAGGCAATCTTGACGATAAAAGCCACATGTTAAAGTTGGCAGAGAAGAAGGCTAGAAACAGCCTGGGTTGCTGGTGACTTTGTGGGGCTGCCATAGCAGCCTGGTACTCTCTACCTCTGGACTCTTTATACAAGTTGTAAAATAAGCTCTATCTTGTTTGAGTATTATTTTGGTCCTGTTAATATGCTGCTAAATTGAACCTTAACTGATATCAGTGTCAAGGAGACACACTTATTAGACACCAAGAGAAGAACTATGAGGATCAGTAGGGAAAAGGGGGAGACAGAGGAAAAATAATAACTTTACAATTTGCCAAAATTGTTCATCTATCTCATTTCTCTGATCTTGTCTGATGACGTTGGTATGTATATACAGTTGGCCCTTGAGCAGTGTGGGGATTAGGCGAACTGACAACTCCCGCTCCCGCACAGTCAAAAATGTGTATATAACTTTTGGTTCCCCCAAAACTTAACTACTAATAGCCTACTGTTGACCGGAAGTCTTACTGATAACATAAATAGTCAGCTGACACCTATTTTGTATGTGATATGTATTATATACTGTAGTCTTACAATAAAGTAAGCTGGAGAAAAGAAAATGTAATTAAGAAAATCATAAGGAAGAGAAAATACATTTCTAGTACTATACTGTATTGATCTACAGTGTAAGTTTACATAGTCTGTTTACAAGATGAATCATCTGTCTGAAATGGTGGGCAACTGCAGCTGCAGACCTCAATCCAAGATACATATCCTAGCAACTCGACTTTTTCTTGTAATGCCATGACCTTTCTCTGCTTCTTGGGAGCACTTCCAACATCACTAATGGCATTTTGTATGGGTCCCAAGGAGTTATTCAAGGTTTATGGTATTGCACCAAACACGATGAGAAATCCACGAGAACCACTAGAGATCACTTTTTACCATGATACGCAATTTACTGGAGAGATATACTGTTCACTTGGAGGTGATTATTGTCACATGGCGTTTTAGGTGGATACTGTCAACACTTGAGCTCACTGAAATAGCAATAGAAGGTGGCTACAAAATTATTATAGTAGTACAGTATGGATGACAGTTAATGTTACCCAGTTATGGTTTAATATTGCATCTTTACATATCTCTCAACTGCCAGTTGTGCCACGTATGCATTGTAAGTATTTGTGTGCAGAAGTTTTAGTAAGTTCTAAATTTGTTTAACAGATTTGTGTATATTTTATGGTAACAAATGATAAAATACTCAAGTATCTGTGTATATTTTATGCATTTATGACATACTTTTTCTTAAATTTTTTTGATTTTTTTTTTCTTTTTTTTGGAGACAGGATCTATCTAGCTCTGTCATCCAGGCTGTGCAGGGTGCGATCATGGCTCACTGAAGCCTCAACCTCGCGGGCTCAAGTGATCCTCCTGCCTCAGCCTCCTGAGGAGCTGGGACCACAGGCACATGACACCACGCCTGGCTAATTAAAAATAATTTTTTTGTTTGGTAAAGACAGAGTCTCACTATGTTGCCCAGGCTGGTCTTGAACTTCTGGGCTCAAGCAATCTTCCTGCCCCAACCTCCGAAAGTGCTGGACTTACAGGCATGAGCCACTGTGGCTGGCCAATTTTTTTTTTTACATTTTTCGGCAGTTTATCTTCAAGTTTATTCAAATGGTTGCAGATCTCCAAAAAATTTTTCCAATATATTTATTGAAAAAAAGTCATGTATAAATGAACCTGCACAGTTCAAACCCATGTTGTTCAAGAGTCAACTGTATATATACTGCTGTTCCTACTTTACAGATGAGGAAACAGGCTCCGCAATATAAAATGCTTTGTTATAGGTTTATAGTCACCAACCAGGTTATTGTTGTTCATCACTGTGTTCTCAGTGCCTAGCACAGTGCCTGGCACATAGCAAGTAAGCAATACATATGTTTTGATGAGGCTGGGCACGGTGGCTCATGCCTGTAATCCCAGCACTTTGGGAGGCTGAGCTGGATGGATCACTTGAGCTCAGGAGTTCAAGACCAGCCTGGCCAATATGGTAAAACCCTGCATCTACTAAAAATACAAAAATTAGCCAGGCATGGTGACACGCACCTGTAGTCCCAGCTACTAGGGAGGCTGAGGCAGGAGAATCGTCTGAACCTGGGAGGTGGAGGTTGCAGTGAGCCGAGATTGTGCCACTGCACTTCAGCCTGGTGACACAGCAAGACTCTGTCTAAAAAAAAAAAAAAAAAAAAAAAAATTGGCTCATGCCTGTAATCCCAGCACTTTGGGAGGCCAAGGTGGGAAGATCACCTGAGGTCAGGAGTTTGAGACCAGCCTGGCCAACATGGTGAAACCCCATCTCTACTAAAAATACAAAAATTAGCCGGGCATGGTGGCATACACCTGTAATCCCAGTTACTTGGGAGTTTGAGGCAGGAGACTTGCTTGAACCTGAGAGGCGGAGGTTGCAGTGAGCTGAGATGGTGCCACTGCACTCCAGCCTAGGTGACAGAGCAAGACTTCATCTCAGAAAAAAGAAAAAAAAAAACATTTTAAGGAATAAATGCATCTTCTGCTTTTGAGGGGGCACTTTCCCCACGACCACATTGTACCACTTCCCTGACTTCTTGAGAAAGTGGTGGAGAAGAGGGGAAGAGGGGAGAAAGGAAAGGAGTGTTTGTGATGCCAAGTGTGAAAAAGGCCCCCATCAGGTTTCTTGGAGCCAGAGCCACTGTTGGTTGAGACAGTGGGAATCGTGGTAGACACCAGTTGTTTTGCTCCTTGCATGTTTTCATCTTTGCTCTAGTAACATCTCCTTGATTAGCCGCTTGGGGGTGCTTCAGGTGATATCAGCTCTGTCCTCTACTTAGGAGTGGGAAATAAATTTAGTGTGACCAATCAGAGGTTTGTGTTCTTCTGGCCACAGTGATTGGTTCAGGGATAGACCTGTGATCAAATCGGAGCTACCTGCAATGTGATGACTTTTAAATTATTTTAAAATTTTGATATATTTAGGGAAGAGTGTAGTTTTTGTTGTTGTTGTTGTTTTTTTTTTTTTTTGAGATGGAGTCTCGCTCTGTTGCCCAGGCTGGAGTGCAGTGGCGTGCTCTCGGCTCACTGCAAGCTCTGCCTCCCGGGTTCACGCCATTCTCCTGCCTCAGCCTCACAAGTAGCTGGGACTACAGGCGCCCGCCACCACGCCCGGCTAATTTTTTTGTATTTTTAGTAGAGACGGGGTTTCACCGTGTTAGCCGGGATGGTCTCGATCTCCTGACCTCGTGATCCACCCGCCTCAGCCTCTGAAAGTGCTGGGATTGCAGGTGTGAGCCACCGCGCCCAGCCTTTTTTTTTGGGCGGGGGAGGTTGGGGAGGGTGGGATGGGGTCTTACTCTATTTCCCAGGCTGAAATGCAGTGGCACAGTCTTGGCTCACTGCAACCTCCACCTCCCTGGCTCAAGTGGTTCTCCTGCCTCGGGCTCCTGAGTAGCTGGGATTACAGGTGTGTGCCACCACACCTGGCTAATTTTTGTAGTTTTCAGGGTTTTGCCATGTTGGCCAGGCTGGTCTTGAACTCCTGACCTCAGGTGATCTGTCCGCCTCAGCCTCCCAAAGTGCTGGGATTACAGGCATGAAGGTGCGATTTCTTACATGCATATATTATCTGGTGGTGAAGTCTGGGCTTTGAGTGTACCCAGCACCCAAATAGTGAACACTGTATTCACCCCTCTCTAATGATTCTTGAAATATACCTTTATTATGAAAATTTGTAAACCAACAAAAAGCAGAAATAATACTACAGGGAACTCCCAAATACCCATCACCTAGATTCAATAATTACAAAAGTTTGGCCACACTTACTTCATTTTCCTCCCTTATTTCTCTTATTCCTAAGATTTCTTAAAGCAAACCCAGATATTTGCCATTTTATCTCAAAGTATTTTAGTTTGCATCTCTAAAATATAAAGGCATTTTCTGGCTGGGTGCAGTGGCTCATGCCTGTAATCCTAGCACTTTGAGAGGCCGAGGCAGGCAGATCACCTGAGGTCAGCAGTTCGAGCCCAGACTGGCCAACATGGTGAAACCCTGTCTCTACTAAAAATACAAAAATTAGCTGGGTGTGGTGGCACATGCCTGTAATCCCAGCTACTTGGGAGGCTGAGGCAGGAGAATCACTTGAACCCGCGAGGCAGAGGTTGCAGGGAGGCAGAGGTTGCAGGGAGCCAAGATTGTACCACTGCACTGCAGCTGGGGCGACAGAACCAGACTCCATCTCCAATAAATAAATAAATAAATAAAAAAGAAATGGGAACTGAGGCTTTCTCAGGTAAGGTGACAAATCTAGAAAGAAATCAGTGTTCACTCATTATCTTCACTCTTGGCTCCCTGAGCAGAATTTTAGACCCTAGCATCAAATTAGACAATTTTAATATCAAAGAGACATATCAAAGAGGTGTTGTGTTCTATCAACCCCACGTGCTGGGATTACAGGTGGCACATGCCTGTAATCTCAGCTACCTGGGAGGCTGAGGCAGGAGAATTGCTGGAACTGGGAGGTGGAAGCTGCAGTGAGCTGAGATTGCATCACTGCCCTCCAGCCTGGGTGACAGAGCAAGACTCTGTCTCAAAAAAAAATACACACACACACACACACACACACACACACAGGCATTTTCTAACATGACCACTACATGAGACTTTTGCTGAAACTACTGAAAAAATGATAGGTGTTTCTTTCCCGTGGAAAGAAACTTAAGTTTAAACTTAGACTTGGAGGGATAGAACCCTGAAAATACTGGAAGCATTGCATGGAGTCAAAGAATAAAATCAAGTAGTGAAGTCAGTCTAGGGATTAGAAAGAAAAGAATCTTGATTATATGGTTTGTGTTCCTAGGTTAAACCTTGCCTGAAGACCACATTAGTAACTTAAATGAAACCACACAGTGTCTATTTCACTGAAGCCAGTTTGAGCAGGGTTCTTCTGTTCACAACCAAAAAATGTCTTCACTGATTTAGAAACCACTAACTTTTCTCCTGGGATAACGATTTCTTCCCCTACAGTTTATCTTGAAGCCAGACCTCAGCCCAATAGTCCAATATACAAAAACCCGTGAATATGTAAAGCAGACCTACTGAAGAAGAGGAAAACCAAATTACTCCAGAAAGTCATCAGTTTTTTCCTTTATACTCATGTTCAAGGTGGAAAACTTGATGTGGGTTTACATTCAAATGCAAGTAAGATCCTTTCAAGGGTGGGTGCTGTGTGTGGATTTTTATTCTATTCTAGGTACACAATTTTCCTTCTATGCTGGGAACAAAAGGTGGGGAAATGGCAAATCACAAAAGCATGGCAATTTATCACCAGTTTCCTTTTGTGTTCCCAAGCCACTAGACTTGTGGAAGACCCTGCCCCAAATTTGTGGGGCTAAGTTGGCAGATCCCAGCTTTAATTTCTCTTTCATGTTTTCATAGCATCTTGAAATGCCTTTTAAGCTTCTATTTTTTTTTTTTCCAATTCATCCTTTGGCAGGAGGACCATAACCCTTATAATCATGGACAGGCATCAAATGAACGCCCTGAACTTGCATGCAAAAATGTTTTGTGTGTGTTTATATAAGCATTTTTCTGGCTGTCATAGCTTTCAATAGGAAACCAAAATGTTCTCAGAACCATAAAGACTTAAGACTCAATGCCTTCTAGGTGGTTATTAAGTATTAGACTGTTCCCAGTATTTAACCTTTAAAGAGTTTACCACCCACTTTGGAGGTGGCAGAGTGTTACTGACAAAGCCAGTCCCCCAAAAGATGGGGTCTTTCCTTGTTTGGTGTCATACACCAAACAAAGCAAATACACAAAACTGAAAGTGCGTGTCAAGCAGTGCTGATTTTATTGGATGGCTATGGAATTGAGAAGCAGGAGCATGGCTCACAAACCAACTTCTTAACAGGTGAGGGGTGAGGGGGTTAAAATATACCATTTCTCTAATGAAGGTTTTGGACACTAGAAGCAAGGGGAGGAATATTCATGTCTTTTCTGGAAATGGGCAGCGAACTTCCCAGAACCAGAGCGCTGCCTTCCTTTTTGTCTTTTTATGGCTTCTTCTGGTCATTGTCATAGTGATTGTCAACTGTCATGGTGCTAGCGGGAGTGTCACTTAGCATGGGAATAAGATGATAATGGAGCCTGAGATCTTTTTGAAGTCATTTGGTCAGCAATTTTGGCTCTAACCAGTCTTAGTTGGTCTGATTACAAAGGGAAATTTTTTTTTTTTTTTGAGACAGGGTTTTGCTCTGTCACCCAGGCTGGAATGTGGTGACACAATCATGGCTTACTGCAGCCTTGACCTCCCAGGTTCAGGTTCCCTCCTATTTGGTGGCACATACCTGTAGACCCAGCTAGGAAACTGAAATCCTCCTATCTCAGTCCCCTAGCTGAGTCTACAGGTATGTGTGTCATCAAGCCTGGCTAATTTTTGCATTTTTTTTGGAGAGATGGGGTTTCACCATGTTGCACAGGCTGGTCTTGAACTCCTGGGCTCAAGCAATCCACCTGCCTTGGCTTCCCAAAGTGCTGGGATTACAGGCATGAGCCACTGCACTTGGCATACAAAGGGAATTTTTTTTTTTTTTATCGCAGGTGTCTTATTTCTTAAAGATAAGCAGAGTTAGGACAGGGTAGAAATTCAACTATGTCACATAGCCATTACACTGGGTAACAAGAGGAATCCACTAAAGTCATAAGTATTGACTAGTTTGCTTTAATAGAGTGGAGGACAATGAACTGCTAAGCTTGATACATAACTTGTAATCCAGTTAGCTGCAGTTTTACCCATACCACTGGCTGAACAGCCGAAGTGCCTTGCTTTCCATTGTGATTCTGCTACTCACGTCCTGCATGGACATGGGCATGTTATTTAGCCTTTCTGTGTGTTATATGTTGAATTATTCTCCCAAGCCCGCCAAATTCATAGGCTCAAGTCCTAACCCCTACTACCTCAGAGTGTGACCTTATGTGGAAATAGCATTGCAGATATAATTCATTCCGATGAGGTTATAGCTGGAGTGTGATGGGCCCCAATCCAATATGACTGGTGTCTTTATAAAAAGGGGGAAAATTGGACATGTACACACACACACACACACACACACGGAGAACACCATGTGAACATGAAGGCAGAGATTGGGGTGATACAGCAGAAACCAAGAAATGCCAGTGATTTCTGGCAACCACCAGAAGCCGGTGGGGAAGGATGGAACAGATCCTTCTCTTACAGCTCTCAGAAGGAAGCAACCGGGCTGACACCTTGATCTTGGACTTCTAGCTTCCAATTGTGAGACAATGCATTTCTGTTGCGTAAGCCACCCAGTCTATAGTAGGGTGATCCTGCAGCCTGCGCGGACCCATGCACTGGTTAAGGTCAACACGGAGAGGCACCATCAGACTTGCTGTCCAGCTGCAGGGAGTGCAGCCAACTGGTGGTCTCCAGCTGTTAGCCCCATCAGGGGTAGCCTCAGCTGCAGAAAGCCACCTTGCCCAAGGTCATGCCTTTCTCTGGGAAGTCAGTGTCTGCATCTGAGCCAGGTAGGGGTATGATATAAAGGCTTGGCCATGTCAGGCCAATGCTGGAAAACTTCCAGGGACTGTATTTGCTCCAGAGCTTCCCATGGGGTTGGCTGAGGCTGCGCAAGGCCAGCGCCTCCAGAATCTCTCTCCGCCCAATCCTGCTTCCTCCTTGTTCCTTTTATAAGTGTTGATCCCTAGGAAACATTTTGCACCCCAAACTCCATTTCAGTGCCTGCTTTTGGAGACCCCCAAGTGGTGACATGGGGTTTTAACTTTCTCATCCACAACCTGTGAAAATACCTGGCCGAGACCTTCACACTGTGGTCAGTTAACCAATGTCACTGGAAGCAGACTGTCTGGCCATTTCCATCCCCATGCCACTGAAGAAGGAAACAAGAGCCATTAAAACGGCTTCTGATGCCACAGAGCAAAGAATGTCCCAGGAAACGAGGCCAGCCCTGGCCATTGTTCCAGGGCTGGCTTATAGGGCACACTGGAGGCTCAGATCTCTGCAATTTACCAGCTCTTGTAGGCTGCTACAGCCTCCCTGGTGACTGGCTGAACAGAAAGGGGGACACTGCATTGCTATGAAATTCTCTGCAATTTCCTATAAGAAAATAGCTGAGCCGTGTTCCAGAGGGATCCTCTCTAGGAGCTCTGTGTTAGAGTTGGCTGTGTTTTGAGATGCTAAATATTGTGGATAGGAGGAGAATGAAGTATTTTACAGTATGAGAGGCGGGAAGTTCTAAGTTCTATAGTTCATTTCATTTTATGGTGTGTGTGTGTGTGTGTGTGTGTGTGTGTGTGTATCAGAGAAAGAGAGAGAGTGGGAGAAAGAGAGAGAGGAGAGATAAAGAGAAAGAGGGAGAGAAGAATAAGTCACTGAATACATGTATAAGTTTCCATTCTGTTTTTGTGAAGATTCAATATGTGGTATGTTAGGCAGTCCAAAAGTGACAATCATTTTATACATCCTTCAATGCATGCTAATAAATGCCAGTCCACAAAATATACGACGTATTATGCAGCTTTTGAGCCTCAATAAATGTCCAGCTCCCTATTTCTATTAAATTTAGAGGAAATGCCTGTCTTCTAAAAGCTTAATCACCTGTGAATGCCTTTGGAAGACTTCGTAACAAATGGCAAATCAGAAGAAGGTTTCTTAATTTCCTTTATTCCAATCTGCTCTGTTGAAGAGGCCCTCAACAGCACCCTGGGTTTCTCCTGGCCTGTGCAGTTGGTGCCATCTCATCCTTCCTCTCACTTCTAATTTAGCAGTTTCAGATACTAGTATTATGTCAAACTTATTTGGGGGATTTCTCTCTTGACGACTTTCTAATTAAATCTTCTACAAAAATGACATTTAATTATGGAGACAGGTGTTTTGTTTTTCTTTTTTGGTCCCAAAGACAGAAAATATTTCAATCAAATTGGTTCAGTCCTTGTACATTTTTCTCCCCCTTTCTCTTGCCCAGTGAGATGCCCCGCCTCCCCAAAAAATCCATAAAGAAGCTACATAATTTGTGTGTTTTCTTGATTCTTTTGACAGGCTTTCAGTGGGCTGGGAAGTCTCGGGCTCATTTCTCAAGTTCCAGCTTCGATCAGATAACTATGTTTGATTAAACTCCTTTTAAAATCATTATCAGCTCAGCAATGACTTCTTTCAAAATGACCTTTCTGATGATCTAATCGCAAACAAGCGTTTCTGGAGGCATGAACTTCAGTGTTCTATGATTGGTGTCCTTGGTTCGTGGTGGGTCCCGTGGCAGCTCCTCAGAGTGATGCCCAAGGGAAAAGCTGGGTTCTGGGGTGTGAGGCCGCTCTCTATTACCTTGGCTACTTCTGAGAGCTGGACTCACTTTAGAGACTCAGTTTGGAGGTGGAGGATGGAAACACTCATTTCCAAAGATTTAGAATCTCAGGCTTTGAAGTCCAACACACTTGGGCTGGCATCCCCACTCTCCATTTGCCAGCCATGTGACCTTTTGGGCCTCGTATTTCTTACCTGTAACATGAGATTAATAATTTCTGCTTTCTGGGGTTGTAGTGAGAATTCGATGAGTCCATACATGTGAATGCTCTGGGCACCCTCATTAACGCACGCTGGGTTCCCCAAGAAATGGCTTTTTGGGGAGATGAGTGTGCAAGATGTTTAATAAAGAGAGCTCTTGGGATCCACCCCAGTGAGAAGGAGAGGAAGGGAGCAGAATAAGGTAGTGGGAAACTGAGCTGCGATGGGGGTCCAGTCATCTTCAGCTGACCCCACAGAGCCTTGGAGCTAGAATGGCCCTCAGGAGGTGTCCTGAGTTGGTTCAAGATGGTCAGGCCTGTATACACAGCATTTGTTGAGTATGGGCCACCCTGAGAGGTGTGTGTCTCTGGGTAAGGTGGCTCTGCTGTTGACGTAGTGTGCTCTTCTTTGAAGGTGGATCTAGAGTGTGTAACTGTAGCCATCAAAACCCTCAGTAGATGTTGGCTATTGCTGTCATTAAGAGGATTAAAAGGAAATTGGACTTTGGGAATGTTTTTCTCTGCTGTAAGATGCAGACCACTGTCTGATTTGAATATTGCATTAAAGTTATCAATTTAGTCATTCACTTCACAAATATGCATCAAGCTGCTCCTGCAATGAGCTGGGCACCATGCTAGGATCTGGGACACCTCCCCTGGCACTCATATATCTCATGTTTGAGATAAGAACCTCATGCTCTGCAAGTTTCAAGCATGAGCCTGTGCTACAGACAAGGAAACACGCTCTAAACACACCTGCACAGATTTGCACACATACCTGTATACACACACCTGCACACATACCTGCATATACACACAACTGAACACGTACTTTCACACACCTGCACAAACACCCACACACATTCCTGTGCATATACACCCATACTGGCGCCCACATATCTGCACACACATACACCAGCATCACACACACATACAGCATTAAGAGTTGGTTGTGAGGTGTGTTAGCCCTTCTTGGAAGCAGACACAGAGTTAGGGGTGCAAGAGGCTTACTGGGGGTTAATGCCTGTGAAAGATAAAGGGGTTGAAGCAGGAGTGTGCAGGGGAAGCCTTCAGCTCGTGATGCAGGCTTGAAGTGTTGGCCCACCCAACAGGGAGTTCCCATCAAAAGACAGCCCAATGAAGAAGCCTCGTATTGGGCAGAAGTGATGAGGCCTTAGTACCCCCACCATGCCCCGTCATTGACTGGGGCTACCTGAAAAGAAGGTGGTCTTGGCTCAAATGCTGCAGCAGAACCTGAAGGTTCTCCTTGCAGTGGAAGGCAATTCTTTCTTAAAGGAAGACAGAAGCAGCACTTCTCTGAGGCTGCCAAGTGAGGATTAAAGACAAGCGGATGTGCAAACAAGAACCCAGCACAGAGTGGGCATGGCAGACGCAGAGAAGGATCTGGATGACTTTTCCTTTCCTTCTACCTTTTCCTCATGTGGTTTCATAATTTCTAGCAAAGAACAGGAGAGTGTAAAAGGTCATGCAGCTTTAGGTGGCTCTGGTAACAATAATATTATTACTATATTAATCTATTGAATGTTTATTAAGTGCCAACCACTGTACTAAGCAATTTACATCTGTGGCCTCTACACAGCTCTTTGAATTAGATACCTTATTATTCCCATTATACAGATGAAGAAAACGAGGTCCAAAGGGGGAAGTCACTTGCCCAATTATAGTCATGAGCTGCATAACGATGTTTTGGTCAACAATGGACCTCATATATGATGGTGGTCCCATAAGATTGTACTACCATATTTTTAGTGTACTTTTGCTATGCTTAGATATGTTTAGATACACAAATGCTTACCATTGTGTTACAATTGCCTACAGTGTTCAGTACAATAACATGCTGTACAGGTTTATAGCCTAAAAGCAATAGGCTCTACCCTATAACCTAAGTGTGTAGTAGGCTATACCCCTAGGTTTGTGTGAATACACTCTATGATGTTCACACAATGACCAAATTGCCTGAGAGCACATTTCTCAGAACATATCCCATCATTACGCGACTTATGACTGTACATGGAGAATATCAGTCCAAGTGTTACTGGAAAGGGGTCCTGATCCACACCCCAAGAGAGGGTTCTTGGATCTTGCTTAAGAAAGAATTAAGGGTGAGTCCATAAAGCGAAAGCAAGTTTATTAAAAAAGTAAAGGAGTAAAGAATGGCTACTCCATAGGCAGAGCAGCAGCTTCGGCTGCTGGACTAAGGATATTTATTTCTTGATCATATGCTAAACAAGGGGTGGATTATTCATGAGTTTTCTAGGAAAAGAGTGAGGAATTCCCAGAACTGAGGGTTCCTCTCCTTTTTAGACCCTATAGGGTATCTTTCTGACTTTGCCACGGCATCTGTAAACTGTCATGATGCTGGTGGGAGTGTCTCTTAGTATGCTAATCCATTATAATTAGTGTATAATGAACAGTGAGGATGACCAGAAGTCCCTTTCGTCACCATCTTGGTTTTGGTGGGTTTTAGCTGGCTTCTTTACTGTATGCTGTTTGATCAGCAAGGACTTCGTGACCTGTATCTTGTGTTGACCTCCTATCTCATCCTGTGACTCAGAATGCCTAACCTCCTGGGAATGCAGCTCAGTAGGTCTCAGCCTTATTTTACCCAGCCCCTATTCAAGATGGAGTCACTCTGGTTCGAACACCTCTGACACAAGCTCCCAAACCAAAACTCTTCTCTGACTGCCATTTGCAGTCCTGGGTGTCACAGAGCAGAGATAACAGCCTCAGGAAAATTGCCCAAGGAAGAAACACGATTTGAGAGCATAGTATTGATTATCCTAGCCGACAGCAAAAATGTCCAATGGCCGGATTCGCTGGGAAGTTAAACTCTGGGAAGCTGTAAGGCTTGTAAATTCCACTGGGACTCTAAAGCACTTTGCAGAGAAGTCGATAGAAACAAAAGGAAAAGGCATGGAGAGATGTCGGGGACAGAACCTTAGAAACTTAATTTTGGGTGTGTGAGCCTCTAAGAACTCAAATTGGGTAGTCTTCTTACCTCCCTCATTAAACCTAGCAGAAAAAAGCCTCTTCCAGGTAAAACTGGCTAGAAATGCCCCAGGGCAGAGGTTTGGAAACCTGCTGTGCTCTTGCCTGCTGGAGTTAAGATTTCGGAGAGAGGACGTGCCTTCGTTACTGCCATGTCAGCGGAGGCTAATTGTTTTTTGAATTTGTGCCTGGCAGAGTCTGGGATGGAGAATGACACTTTGCACTTGAGCCTGCCAGAGTTAGGCACCCAGAATTTAGGATTCACTAGATGCTGGGACAGAGATGGTGTGGAGCAGCCTGGCTTCATGGTGTCCTGACCTTGGTCTTCCCCACCTCCCCACAAGCCTTTCTTTAGTTCTGACCTGCTCATTGTCCACTCTGCTCAAATACCTTAAGTGGCTCCTCATTGCTTAGAGGATGAAATTTAGACTGCTCCCTGGGACCCACTGGGATCTATTCCCACCCTACTTTATTACTCATGCTGCACGGTTCCCATCTGAGAGAACATTGTTCCCACTGTTCCCTGGGAGGACATCCTGAGACATGTTCTCTAAACGTGCCTTGCCCTTTACTTTCTTCTTGACTTTGCATAGGCTGTTCCCTCTGCCTGGAATGCTTTTCCCCCTCTTCTAAACCCCTACACATCCTTAAAAGCCCAGCTCAAATTTGTCTTGACTTTGACTCATTTACAGTGGGGTTTCTCAACCTTACCACGTTTTGGACACTTCTTGGTTGTGGGAGCTTTCCTGGGCATTGTTAAGATGTTGTGTACAACCCCTGACCTCTATCCACTAGATTCTAGTAGCACTACCCCCACCAGTTGTGACAACTGAAAGTGTCTCCAGACATTGCCCAATGTCCCTGAGGGACAAAACCGCCTCTGTTTGAGAACCATTGCTTAGCCAACATTTAGCAACTTCTTCTATGTTTACCTGACACCTTGTCTGGGGGATCTCGTCTCACTGCGTTGTACTTCTGACTATCCCCTCACTGGACCAAAAGCTCCTTCACCCTGGGACTTTGTCTTCTTCAGCATCTTGCATTGGCCTGGCACATAGTAAGTGCCGCATAAATATTTGGTGAACACATGGAGAAATGAGACATGGAGTGTGAGCACTGCAGCTGTCTAGAAATGTGCTATTTTATAAAGCCAAGGGCAATTAACCACCCTTGGGATAAGAACAGTGACCACCTCATGGGACTGTCCATATTAAATGCCTTAAAGATTTAAAGCTGTCAGAATAGGGCTGACGCATACTAGGTGCTTAATATCTGTTAGCTACTGTTGTTATTGTTATTTTTCTCACTCTGGGGCTCTCTCAGAAAGACTTGCAATTTGAGGGTCACCAAGGGCAGGCAGACATGGATAGGTGGACATAGTGGGGGAATCTCTCTTGAGGCTCAACATATGTAAATTTAGGCTACTTAAAAAAAAGTACTCCTGGCTGGGCACAGTGGCTCATGCCTGTAATCCCAGCATTTTGGGAGGCCAAGAATGGAGGATCACTTGAGCCCAGGAGTTCAAGACCAGCCTGAGAAATATAGTGAGACCCAGTCTCTACAAAAAATACAAAAATTCTCTGGGCATGATGGTGTATGCTTGAGTTCCTAGCTACTCAGGAGGCTGAGGTGGAAGGATGGCTTGAGCCTGGGAGGTGGAGGTTGCAGTGAGCCGAGATTGTGCTACTGCGCTCCTATCTGGGTGACAGAATGAGACCCTGTCTCAAAAACAACAACAAAAAAACTACTTCTTTATAAAGTGAGTTGTTGATAGATATTATGCTAAGGGATGAATATACAGACATAGTGGATGAGATTGAGGACTCTGGACCAGACTGTTTGAGTTGGAATCTTGAGTCCATGGCTCACTTAGCCTCAGTTTCCCCACTTGTAAAATGGGGATAATAATATGTACCTCATAGGGTTATTATGAAGGTGGAATGAATTCATTTATGTAAAACAACACATAATAAGACTCTGTGAGTCTATCACCATCATTATTATTATTATTATTTTTAGATATATTCTTGAATGACAGCTCCCATATGGATCTTCCCCAAAGGGAATCTGGAATATTCGAGGACTGTTTGGATAGCATAGACATGCCATGACTTCCCATTTCAATCCCAGGCAGACATGGCTAGTTGATCCTGCAGTTTTTTTCCCCTCTGAGACATAGACTCCTCCTCCAGGCAGCCACCACTAATTGATCATGGTATGAACGCTATATGCATCATTATCCTTAGGGATCACCATAAAGTACTGGGGGAAGGTGCATAGACCCAGGGTTAAGGATGTGAAGAAGAGTTTCCCTGGACCAAGAACAATAGCTGGAGAAAGACTGAGACTAAATCCGCATAGAGAGTGACTAAAAGTGTGGTCCATGGACCGGTGCTGTTCCATAAACTGTTGCTGGTCTGTGAGGAGCTAAGTACCAAAATTGTTATTAGTGTCTTAGTTTCCTGAGGCTGCTTTAATAAGTCACCACAAACTGGGTGGCTTAAAACAACAGAAATGTATTCTTACAGTTCTGAAGTCTGAAATGGAGCGGCAGTGAGAGCTGTGCTCCCTCTGAGACTTTGGATGAAGTCCTTTCTGGCCTCTTTCAGCTTTTATTTGTTCCCAGCAATCTTTGGCATTGCTAGTGTTGTAGCTTTGCCTCACATCTCTGCCTTCATCATCACATGGCCTTCTTCCTTGTGTATATCTCTGTGTGTTCATTCCTCTTCTTTTTTAGTTAGTTAATTTATGTTTTTTTAGAGACAGCGTCTCGCTCTGTCACCCAGGCTGGAGTACAACGGTGTGATCTCAGCTCATTGCAGCCTCAACCTCCTAGGCTCAAGTGATCTTCCCACCTCAGCCTCCTGAGTAGCTGGGACTATAGGCATGTATCACTCTTTCCTTTTCTTATAAGGACACACATTTTTGGGTTTATGGCCCACCCTGATCCCGTATGTCCTCATCTTAACTAATGACATCTGCAGATACCTTATTTCCAAATAAGGTCACATTCTGAAATTCCTGGTGGACATGCATTCTGCAGGGGGTATTACTTAACCCACTAAAGGAGTAAGCACTTTCTAGACCACATTTTGAGTAGCATTTAGATGGTTCTATTCTCTGCCACCTCCACTGCATGGGTGTAGAAGGGAGTGGGAAGGGTCCCCTGGAAGGTGAGTGATGGTCTTTTTTGTTTGGGGAGCTGCACTACCTCCAGCTCAATCAAAAAAGAGCAGCTGACTCACCGGATGGTTTTGTGCTCAACAAATTAAACCCATCCCATCACAGCAGAGCAAGCAGTTCAGCCAACTCCACGCTGAACTTGTGCCCATATCATACATTTCATAATCCTAATTGTGGCTTACACTTCCCTGATGCCTTCCAAACCAAAGGCTCATAACAGATCTGCAAGCCCTGGGAGTTGGGTTTGTTTGCCTAGGTATTTGGTTTTCTCTCTTTTTTCCCCTAATGAATAATTTTCTAATGAAAGCAAAGTAGGGTCGCAGTATGAGGTAAATGCATGCACTAAGAAGAAGAGGCCAGAATAAACAGACTTTGCATGATCTCCAGGTATTCCTTCCCAGGGAGCAGCTTGTAACTGTTAATGAACTTGGATAGGTTTGCTTGAAAGCCAAGAGGTCTCTGAGAGAATGCCCAGGACAGCTTTGAAGATGTGACTGAGGAATTCACGTTTCTTCTCTGCCAACCCTGCCTCCTCAAGAGGACACCCAGCTTGTAAGTGAAGTGATAGTACTGTGAGTTAAATGAGAAATCTGTAGGTTACATAATGTTGCTGATGGCAATGGTAGGAATTAGGTCTATTTTTTTTTGAACACCTGCATGAACTCAACTGCTCTCTAAATTTTAGATCAACTTTGTGAAGTGTGTAATTCCATCCTCCATTTTCCAGTGGAGGAAACTGAGGCTTAGGGAGGTGAAGTCATTTGCTTAAAGTCACACGAGGAGCCATCACCTGAGCTGGGGTTGGAACTCGTGCCTGTGGAAACTCATGCCCTTATGCCTGCCCTTAACAGGGAACATTGCCCAGAATCTGAGAAGGTCATCTGGCCTCCCCCATTTCCATATGGAATGACAGGTGTCACCTTGAAGAAATTTAGAGTTGGCTCTTATGTTCTTCCATGAAAGGAGCTGTGGTTTATTTGCTTTTGGATTAGACCTGGGTTCAAATTCTAGGTAAGGCACTTACCAGCCATCCTGGTCTTGGCCTTATTTATCTGTCCTCTGTTCTTTTCTGATTACACGGGCCACATCCCTACAGCCCACATCTTCCACACTTCTTTGGCACTTGGCTTCCCGCTGGGTTTGTCCAATGGGAGGCAATGGCATTACAGCAGAAGGCAGAAGGAAGGAAAGACCAAGGAATTTCTTCCCCTCCCTCTCTGCCTCTGGAAGGTTTGTTGACTCCTCCGAGTCTCCAGCTTCTACTGGGTGACACTGGCCCCAAGGCTCTAGGAATCCTACCTTCTCCCTTCATCCCCCCAGCCTTGGGTAGTAACCACTTTCTGCTGTTGCTAGTCTCTGGCTGGCCTCACCCTCCTTTGTAGCCCCAGCTCCCTCCTTACCCATGTAACCAATCCCCTGCATTAAATTCTCTCTGTCGTAAATACTTGAAACAGTTTCGGATTTCTTGATTTGATTTTGATGGAGACGCCAGCTAAGTGACTGCTTCTTTTAGCCTTAATTTCCCTATCTGTAAAATGGGGATAATAATAGTACCTTCTACCTAAGGTATTTGTGAGGATCAAATGAGTTAATTTTAGTTAAACCCTTGGCTCAGTTTCTGGCATATAATAAAAAGTTTTCCCAGCTTGGAGACCTTAGGCATGCATTTCCCGCAACAATTTAAGCAGCATAATGAATTCTATAGTTAGCCAGAGAGCTTTATTTTGTTTCACTTTTTGAAAAGTGTTGGTTCTGGGTATGCATATTAATGAATATCACCAGAAAAATACACTCCAGTGACTAAGCCTGGGAGCTTAGTCTAACAGCTTCTGCCCTTCTCTCTTCCTCCTCTCTTTCACCTCAAGGGGTGGGCAAGCCAGCACCTTTTCTCAGCACCATGCATAGCCAAGTGGATGCAGAGAAAATGCTGAACTTTCAGAATTTCTTGAGGCTTCTGAAAGCCTCTGTGTCATCATGAAACAGAAGCTCATCTTATAAATCTGTCTTTCATAGAAGCTTCAGTTACTGATGCCAAATGTCAACGTATCAGATTGTTGGCTAATTTTAGCCTTCTCAATGTCTTGCAGACATGTAATTAACACCACAGTTCAGCAGCAATTCAGGCGTTGAGTTCCATTTTGCATCATGATTTTTGAGACCTTGACCATCAGTGCTAAGGTTCAAAGTCCGAAAGTGCCATCTACATGCGGAATGTCTCCTGTTCCTCCATACCTCCACTTGTCCCTTTAAAATCAGAATCAAAATGGTCCAAGCTCCCATTTCACGTATTGTAGGATGTCCAGTGCCTTCTTGGATATATCTGGGAATCTCAGAGGGCTTTTGCACTCCCAGTCACTT
Source organism: Hylobates moloch (assembly GCF_009828535.3). NCBI lineage: Eukaryota > Metazoa > Chordata > Mammalia > Primates > Hylobatidae > Hylobates > Hylobates moloch. The sequence continues at coordinate 20,180,140 of NW_026652287.1, read as the reverse complement.
CTCGCATGGAATTCTAGATGGGTCCATGTGGTGTGTGGTGTCTTGCCTCCTGAAGCTGTTGTTTCCTCTTCATCTTACTTTAAACATTGCCCACCCCCTGCCTCAGAACATCCCCAGATGTTCTGGCAACTTATGTGTAGTAGGCTTTTACTGAAGGCTTGAAAATGGCTGAGCTGGACCATGGCTCAAGACAAAACAGAAAACAAGTTAAAATGGAATAGTCAACATTGTACATTTCCTTAGCCTCTCCCACCATAGGAATTTTCTCATCAATTGCCTTTCCTGTTGGGCTCCCCTGTGCTGCCATATGGCTGGGGCTTTTCACTTCCTCCAGCTCTCTTATCTCAGCTTCTCTCATTTGGGATTGTTCCTTAATCTTGTCTAGTGACCTATCAGTCTCCAGACTCCAAATTCACACTACTTTTGTACAGAGGGTGAAAAACATTTTTGTTCTTTTCCTCCCACTAGAATTCCTTGTAGACATAGAGCCGTCTTTGTTTAGAAGACCGCTTTAATGAGAGTTTGGGAAGAGAGTGAGCTTTCGACCTCCATGTCACTGGTCTCACTCCAAAGCTTCAAAGATAGTGGAAGGGGATAGAGATGGGAGGAGAAGAGAGGCCTCAGAAAGTTGGAGAGAGAGAGCTGTGTGAGATAAAGTAGCGAACGTAAGAAGCCATGTCTGCTCATTTCTGCTTGCCAGCCTAATGTCAGAAGCCTCTGACTCTGTGATGACACCCAACTCTCTGGAAACATGTGTTGAAGACAAAAGAGGATACAACACACAGGCCCCCCATATCTTTTGCCTGAGTCACTATATTCCTTAAAAGATAAGTGACCCTAGTCCTTGCCTTTTCCTACACATAAGATATCATCTGATGGGGTTAGCGATTGTGCCTCTATAATCTATAACCAGATGTACTCTTACATCCAACTTGGATGTGATTTTGCACATACTAAACCTCTACAACCTGTATATAAGCAGTGAACTAAAATACTGCACCAGAGCAGTCTGATAGAGCTCTCTAAAGGACTGTTCCCAGGCTATAGGCTTCCTTCAGTCCACAGTCCTCAGTAAGACTTTATTAAGCTAACTTTAATTCTTTAAGAGCTTGATTTTTTTTCTCTAGTTGACACCTGGGAGGGTTGAAAGTCCAAGCGAGATCCCAGGAGAAATTTTGGGATTGGTGATGTTTACAGTGTTCATCAGCCATCGTTCATGTTGCCGTGATAGATGTCTCTTCTTTGGGCCCCCTGTGGAATATTCAGTTAAAGAGGACATTATTAAGGCATTCTTGCTGTGGGTAGACTCTTCCGGGAAATTGGAGAGGAAATGTTGTATATGAAGTTCACGTATCTGAAGAAGCATCCACAGCAGCAGGAGCCACGGCACCGAGAGGGCCATGAGGAAATCAGCTTTTGAGACACGAGGAAATGTAGGGACAAGACTGTTTTGGAATGTGCAGATATTTAGGAGTTGAGCTTTGGAACTTCATTAGGCAGTGAGATTGATGAGAGCTAAGGTCCCAGCAGGAAACAGTTGGCATTCCCAGACTGGGTTATTTGAGGAGAATTTAACTCAGGGCTGTTTTCAAAACAATGAGTAGAGTCCAGGGAAACCAACAAGAAACAGGAGAATCCTGGGGCTGCTGTCAGGGCTGGGGGAGAAAGTCAGGTTTATTGCCGGGTAAATGCTGCACCTGACATCCCAGCATGGTGAGGACCAAAGGAGCTTGGGGTGGCACATGGCTTGTGTATTAGCTTCTTATGGCTGCTGTAATACACACTTAGTCGATTGAACTAATACATATGTATTATCATCTTATAACTGTGGTCAGCAGTCCAGAATGGGCCTCATAGGGCTAAAATCGAGGTGTAGGCAGGGCTGTGTTCCTCCTGGAAGCTCTAGGGGAGGAGAATTTGCTTCCCTGCCTTTTCCAGCTTCTAGCGGCTGCACATATTCCTCAGCTCCTGGTCCCCTGGCAATCCTATCCCTCCAACCTCTTGCTTCTGCCATCCCATGTCCTACTTCCTCTTCTGTGGTCAAATCTCCCTCTGCCTCTGTCTTATTCAGACACTTGTGATTACACTTAAAGTTCCCTCCAGATAATAGAGAATCATCTCTGCATCTTGACCTCTGGCAAATCCATCTTGCAAGGTCTCTTTGGCTGGGTAAGGTAACATAGTCACAGGTTCTGGGGATTAGGACGTGGACCTCTTGGGGGTGGGCGGGGAGGAGCAGCAGTATTCTGCCTACCACAGCGTGGAACACTCCAGGCTCCACATTTGTTCACCTTGGTTCCCACAGGCAGACCAAACCACATCACCTTTGCTGCAGGAACAACTCTAGATGTGCCACTGGGTATCATGCATCCCACCGGCAATATTAGTTTCCTATCAGAGATATGCAGGGGTTTCTCCGTAGAGACTACACTTGGAGAAACCCAGCTCCACACCGCCTGGTGTTGCTCACTCTGCAAGCATGTCTGCTCCCTGGCTACTGTGTAAGCTGCTAACAACAAAGCCAACAAACTCTTCTCTGTATCCTCCCAGCAGCCTCGTGGGGACTCGCACGTGGTAGGTGCTCGGTAAATGTTGTGGCTCATCAATCTGCTTACAGGACTGTTTTGAGTAGTTGGGCTGGATGAAGTACGTCTTGAATATGAGTTTAGGGTTTTTTTTTCCCCCCAAGGGCAATAGGGAGTCACTGAAAGTGTTAAGTAAGAGCATGACAAGATTTGTGGCAAGAAATGGAAAAAGATTTGATGTTCCAGTAAGAGGAGGCTTTGGGCAAATATGTGGAGATAAGATTTTTGAAAATACAGGTTTGGGGACTGCTAAGATTTCATGGGGTGATGTGGGCAAGATTTTCTTCTGATTTGCCTCCATCAACACTTTATAATTGTGTACACACACGCTTTCACCCTCAGGCTCTGAGCCTGATTATCTTTGTAACCCCCACAGTGTAGCACTGGCCTGGCACATAGTAGGCGTTAATTAAAATTTTGGTGAGTCATACTGAACTTGGCAAGCCACTTGACCTTGACTGTTCCAGGCTTCAGTTTTCTTTCTTTCTTTTCTTTTTTTCAAGACAGAGTCTTGCTCTGTCGCCCAGGCTGGATTGCAGGAGCGCAATCTCAGCTCACTGAAACCTCTCTCTCCTAGGTTCAAGCAATTCTGATGCACCAGCCTCCCGAGCAGCTGGGATTACAGGCGCCTGCTACCATGCCTGGCTAATTTTTGTATTTTTAGTAGAGACAGGATTTCACCATGTTGGCCTGGCTGGTCTCAAACTCCTGACCTCAAGTGATCCACCTGCCTCAGCCTCCCAAAGTGCCGGGATTACAGGCGTGAGCCACCATACCTGGCCAGGCTTCAGTTTTCTATTTGTAAAACAAATGAGTGAGAGTAGAGCCCTCACGACTCTGACTCTGTGGTATTTAAAATCCTGCTTCTTTTCATGGACAGCATTTATCTGGAGACCCATATTTGGGAGGGGAGTTGGGCTGGAAAATGCTGAGGATTTCCACAACTCTGGGACTTTTAGATTTATGGCTGCTTGTAACATTTATCAAGAATTTGTGTGTGCCAGAGACTATTCTCAGGCCTTGCAGGGGCTCATCTCATCAAATCTTTGCAAGAGTCCTATAAAGAGAAAGGCACTATTAGCCCCATTCTACAGATGAGGAAACTGAGGCTCAGAGAGTCAAGGGGCTTGACAAGGTCGCACAGTCAGGTGAGACAGAACTGGGATTTGAACACAGTTCCCCTGACTCCAGAAACCAGCCTTTACTCTGTGCTCTGATGTTTGGATTCTTCTTTCTTGTTTCGTTTTGTTTTAACCTCTAAACACCTCGAGCATGTGTATCCCAGGAAAAAAGACATTCTCTTACATTGCCACAGTTCAGTTTTCAAAAGCAGGGAATTTACCATCTCTCCAACATTATCATCTAATCCACGGCTTATTTTCAAAGTGTTTCAACTGTCCCAGTAATATTCTCTTTATTCTCTGTCCAAGATCTAATCCAGGATTGTGCGTTGTATTGAGTTGTCATGTCTTCTTAACATTTCCTCTGGAGCAGTTCTCGGCCTTTCTTTGTTTCTTGACTTTGACATCTTTGAAGCTTCCAGGCCCTCAATGTGAGCTTTCCTGACTCTTCCCTGTGTTTAGATTCAGGCTGTGCATTTTTGGCAGGGATGATGCAGAAATGATCTGAATTCTCCCCAATGCATTGTATCTGGAGGCACCTGCTATTGGTTTGTCTTATTACTGGTGAAGTTGATCACTTATGGTTAATACGTTTTTCTGCTGTAAAGATACAGTTTCTCCCTTTGTAATGAATAAGTGATTTGTGGGGAGATATTTTGAAACTACTAAATATATTGCTATTTATCACACTTTCACTCATTGTTTTTAGCATCCTTTGAAGGTTTTCTAACTCCATCATTCCTTTTGCAGTTCTTAGTTGGCTTAGAGCTTCTCTTCTTCCCACCCTCCATTTATTCATTTTATTCACATTTATGTATATTGACATGGACCCATGGAGCCATTACAATCCATGCAAGCTGAGCTTCCACTGGTTGTTTTTGCCAGGTGAGCTATTTGCTTCCTCATTTGTTGCCAGTGTGAATTCAGCTCATCTTATCATTTGAAAATCCAAAGGCTTCAACTGCCTGGAAATCTTCAGTTTTAGCTAGAAAGGAGCAAAATCACAGACTTCTGCCCTAAGGAGGAGGGAGAGGAGTGAGTGTTTGGGGAGTCTGACTGCTCACTCCATTCCCATCTAGCTCATCTTCCAGCAATGGCCATCCTCCTGCAATGGGGCACACAGCAGGGTCAGGGGAGGTGGCCTCCAATTCTGTGGTTTCCTGGTGGTGGTCATTTCTATATGTCAGTCTCCCTCCTTCCTCTGTTTGTGGTTGTGGAACTGTAGATAACTCTTTAAGAGACAGGAGTGTTTATGAGCTTCCCTGGGGAAATCTAGGAAGGTCATTTCAGGCTCATCTTGCAGTTTTCTCTTCTTAAAGAGTGAATCCAGATGAGGTTAAGTCCCCTTGCAACCTGTTCTTCCTTGTCATAGTACTATGTGTGTTTCACATCTTTTTTCTTTCCCTCCCTCTCTTCCTCCCTTTTTCCTTTTTACTTCCTTTCATCCCTCCCTCTTTTCCTTTAGCAAATGAATGCTCTTGAACACCTACTATGCGTTCATCCACGAACAAGACAAACACAACCTGCTCTGAAGCTCTCCTGTAGCAAACATACATTGAACAAAGTCACAATTAAATGCATGATCACACACTTTGATAAGTGCTGCAACAGAATGTCAGAGGAGGGACGTACATGCTCATGTGACAAATGAAGAAGCAGAGCCACAGACTCCACAGCCACCACCCAGAGTCAGGGAAGGTGTAGAAGCCAGACCTCCCAATACCCACCCTGTCCTCCATCACTCAACCCAAGCCCTAGGTGTTGAGGGAACAAACCTCACCGTGATCTCAGCTGAGCCAAGCATAAGGCTGCTCTCAGGCTAATTAACGATGCCCTTCTTGTATAGGAAAAATTGCTGGGAGTTGTAGGAGGGCAAATATTTACCTTCTCCACCAACCAAAGAGTCAGCTTAAGTAAAATGCGAACATCTGTCTCTTGTGTAAAATAAGACCTGTGCAGGTGTAGGATCAGAGGAAGGTGGGTCTGCAAGACCTGTCTCCTCTGCCAGGTCTTTCGGCCGTGCTCTCTGTCTCTGTCTGTCTTGGGTCTGTCTCTGGCAGTTTCTGTGCCTCGTGCTGTCTGTGTCTCTGTTTCTGCCAGTCAGCTGCCTCTGTCTCATCCTGTCTCTGTCTCACCTATCTCCCCATCTCTTTCCCCAGCCTCCCGTTCTGTGTCCCAGCCAGGATCAATTCTTTGAAGTGTCCCTGGGATGTCACCTTCTTCCACTCTCCCAGCCATTGCAGGTGTTCTTCCACTTTCTGGGAGCGGTGGTGTCTGTGCCCCCTTCCCAAATTTCTGCCTATGTTATTCATCCTTTAGGTCTGAGTTTAAATGTCACCTTACACTTTGAGAATCCTAAACTCCACAAGGGCAAGAGTTTTTGTCTTTTTTCCACTGCTTGCTATGGTCTGCAGGTTTGTGTCCTCTCCTTCCTCCCACGTACCATACCACTCCCTACCCCAAATTCCTATGTTGAAATTCTAACCTTCAAGGTTATCGTGTTAGGGTACTGGGACCTTTGGGAGGTGGTTAGTCATGGGCTGGAGCCCTCATGAGTGGGATTAGTGCTCTTATGAAACAGGCCTGAGAGAGACCCCTTGCCCTTCCACCGTGTGAGGATACAGTGAAAAGACGGCCATCTATGAACCAGGAAGTGGGTCCTCATCAGACATCAAATCTGCTGGTGCCTTGATCTTGGACTTTCCAGCCTCCAGAACTATAAGAAATAAATTTCTGTTATTTTTAAAGCTCTTATGGCATCTTAAACAGACTAAGACACTGCTGTATCTCTAGTGCCTTTTAATGACATTTCTATGACTATAACTTATTTGCTGATTGAATTAATTGCATCTAGAACAGTGCCTGGCACATAGCAAGTGCTCGGTCAATATTTGTTGAATGAATGAGTAAATGAATCAATAGTAGGTCTGTTCTGATCTCCCTTGATCTGGGTCTGTGCCCCCATAGCACCCTGCCCTACCACTGTCATAGTTCTTATCTCTATTGTAATCGCTTAGTTGTGGCTTACGCTGCTGTAACAAGGCCTCAACAACAATCCAAAGGCATCAGGAATATAGAAGTTTATTTCTTTTATGTGAAACAGTCCAGGGCGACTGCTCCAGGTGAACAAGTGGTCCATACAGTTATTCTTGGACTCATTGGCCTGGACTGACAGCGGCTCTGCCATCCTCAACACCTGGCAGCCAGGAGCCCCTTCTTGCAGCAGAGGTTAAAGAGCATAGAGAAGCAGCTAGATTTCGGGGGCCGACCTGGAAGAGACACACATGCCTTCAACTCACATTCTGATGGAGACAGGTGGCTCCATCTAACTGCAAGGAAGGCTGGGAAATGCAGTCCAGCGTGTGCCCTGGAAAATGGGGAGAAAAGACTTGCGGGGCAGCTGGCAGCCTCTGCCACATCTGGGTGCCTGTGTGAATTGCTCACTGGGCTGTAAGTCCTATGAGGGCAGAGAACATATCTGTGCAGTCATCCTTGTGTCTCTAGTGCCTGATGCACAGCCTGACTCATTATAGATCTGTAGTTCCCAGACGTGTATGGCTGTACATTGGAATCATGTGGAATATTTAAAACATCCTAATGTTTGGCTTCCACCACCACCCCACTCCCCGACTTTTTTTTTTTTTTTTTGAGACAGCACCTTGCTCTGTTGCCCAGGCAGAAGTGCAATGTTGCAATCATAGATCACAGCAGCCTTAAACTCACGGGCTCAAGGGATCCTCCTGCTTCAGCCTCCTGAGTAGCTAGGACTACTGGCACATGCCACCATGCTTACCTAATTTTTAAATTTTTTGTAGAGATGGGGGTCTTACTACATTGCTCAGGCTGGTCTTGAACTCCTGGCCTCAAGTGATCCTCCCACCTTGGCATCTCAAAATGTTGGGATGACAGGTATGAGCCACCATGCCTGGCCTGCTCCCACTCTTGAACATTCTTGTATAATTGCTATGGTGTGGGACTTCGGCACTGAGATTTTTAAGCTTCCTAGATGGTCCTAATGTGTAGAAAGATTTAGGGACCACTGCCATTGACCCTGAATAAATGAATACATGCATGCCTGAATGACCAGATGTGCCACCAGATGTTGACACACTGTGCCAGAGGCTACAAACTGATATTTTGGGAAATGACGTGTTTTGTTTGCCTTGTATGGGGCTTAATTTTTTTTTAAATTATGCCAATTCCCAAGATTTAAAAGCTGGAACATGCCATATCATACTTTGGAACTTTGGTCTGTCTTGAAAAATCAGATGATCTGGCAACACTGGGATCCTTGAGGATGCTCTCATGTTCTTCTTTATGTTCACTGCCCATCCCTTCACCCATTTGTTGCCTACCTGGAAGCTGAAAGGCATTTGCATGTGATTCTCTCATCTGAGTAATCTTTTGTGCATTATCTCAAGAATTTCAGCTTTTTCTAGAGTCAGGCTCCTTTGAGAGAGAGAGTGATGTGTTGTCAAGGCCATTCTAGGCTGGGCACTTTTCCTGCCTCTGCCTTCAATCCATTTGATCCAACAGCCCCCAGCCCAGCCCACTGGAAACAGAAATAGATTTTGTTGATTTAATCAGTGTCTGGGATGTGGGCAGACAGTGTAGTGGGATGAGCTCTGAACCAGGAGTCAGGGTGTGGGGTGCTTCCCTGGGCTTGCATTAACTCAGTAATCTTAGAGACAGGACATTTTTCCTTCCCAGCTCTCATCTGTAAAATGAGGCAATTGAACTTAATCATCTTTCAGTTCCCTTTCTACTCTCCAACTCCCAGAATTACATCCCATTTTAAAGATTCAGTGTTTTCTCCTTTGAAAAGGGTCATTTCTGAGGTAGAAATCTGCTTGGTTTCTGACTCGTCCCTGAAATAAAGCTACTGACACGTCTTTTCCTGATAGAAATCAGCCATTTGCCAATGCTGTATCCAGCCATGCAAAGCTATATGGCAATTAATTAAATCAGTAAATAAATTATTGTCATACAAATCCCATTAACAGGTGAGAAAGGAGAGATTACATCTTTTAGAAGAGAGCTTCAACTTTAATGTCTGCCATCTTTTAAAGAAGAGTTTATTTTTTATCTCTCAACCAGACTAATAGTTTGTTTATAGCAAATGCTCCCAGAAAGAGATATATTAAAAACCCTGATTCACCATGGGCTGAATTAGAGTTCTCTCTCTCTCTTTTTGTTTTTGTTTTTTTGTTTTTTGTTTTTTTTTTTGAAGGAACCTCACCAAGGAGTCCAGATGTCTGTATCTGCAGGACAGCATCTCTATGGGATGCTTAATAATGCATTCCTGTCTGGTCACTGTTGAGGTAGTTGTGAATGCAAAGTGGTTTCTGAAGGAAGGGGGCCTCCTTTCTCCTTCACACTGAAGGTGAAGGAGATAGCTTGGAGGTAGATATGGTTCTCTCATCAGCAGGGAGAGCCACTGCATGAACATCTATTATAAGCCTTACAGCACTGCAATTTTATCTTTGTAGAATGTGCCTAAACTAGACAAAGGCCACGAGTAATAATGTAGTGGACTTTGTAGTTGTCTCACTGTCTTAGTTTGGGTTCCTACGAAATAGACCCCCAAGTCAGAGATCCAAGTATAAGTGATTTATTGGGAATGTGGTCCCAGGAAACACTAGGAGGGGAGCGGGGACATGAGAAAGTAAGAGAAGGAGACAAATAGGGTGAGTCACCAACCCAGTTACTACTGAGGACAACTGGAGCTTAATCCCACTGGGCAAACCTGAGAGCCACTGCACCTCAGTTGTTCCATTTAAGGAGTGAGGGAGCTGGGGTATTTATACACCTACTCTATCATCATTGGTTGAAGGTTGCTCCTTAGGTATATTAATTCCCTGATACCTCTCCTTGACATGAGTGAGAGTAGAGAGGCCAATAGGGTGCACTGCAATGGTAAGGCCCAAGAGATGGGTGGTACGTAAGAGAGGATGCTGCTATGCCCAATATCCAACTCCCCTCTTGATACATGCCTTAACTTTCATTCCACATCTTTCCTATTTCGCTTTTAGAGGATACTAAATCTACCTCCACTCCAGGATCTAGGTCTAAACTAATTGTTATAATTCTACCCCTGGCCACAGTTATGGGTTCAAGGGGAACACATGGACAAGTTAGGCCAATGAGGAGCTAGGGGTTCTGAGAAAACTTTCTCATTCTTCTGAGAGACCATCCAAAGTCAGCCTTCTCTCTCCTTGTCTGGACCTGGGGAATTAAAGCACATAGCCTTGGGAGTTGTCGGGGACCATCTTGAAACCATGGAGAGACAGATGGAAGATGAAGCCAGCACCACAGAAACCAGGGAAAAGGAACAAAACCTGAACATTGGTCTCACCGGTGAGCTGCTGAATCAAGTCATCCTTGACACTTGGCCTTCCTTAGGACTTTTGGTTATTTGAGCCAATGAATCACTTTATTATTTAACCCTGTTGTTGAGTTTTCTGTTGCTTGTAACTGCATACTCACTACATGATTCACACACACACATGCTCAGCTTGGACGAGGGAGGTGAAGTGAGGATGTGGGCTTCATCACGCAATGTTGGTGGGATAATGAAATGATGGAACTATTCTGGAAGCCATATGCATAGCAGGCAGTATGGTGCTGTGATTGTGAGTTTGCCCTTTGGAAACAGACAGATCCGGCTTTTGTTCTTGGTTCTGCTGGTTTGTAGTTGTATGATGTTGAATGGTTACATACCTCTTTTAGCCTCAGTTTACCCGTCTATAAAATGAAGGATAATAAAAATACCAGCCTTATAGTATTGTTCAGAGGTAAAGGAGTGCGAGGCCTGGCATGAAGTCCAGGCTCAACATATGCTAATACTAATTATTATTCCCTTTATGGAGAGAAATTGTGGTCACAAGGATCAGAAGCCTTAAGAATGTGCATAAGAGTCAGATAAATGCCTAAAAATATATGTATGAGGCTGGGCATGGTAGCTCATGCCTGTAATCCCAGCACTTTGGGAGGCTGAGGCAGGAGGATTGCTTGAGCCCAGGAGTTTGAACCAGCCTAGGCAACATAGTAAGACCCTGTTCCTATTTTTTAAAAAAGGTTTTTAAATAAAAATATATGTATGAGAATTTTGTTTGTACCACTCTTTAAATTGGCAAAAAATTGGAAGCAACATAAATTTTTAACCAATTATAGTATGGCTATAGTTTAATAACAGGGGTTATTAAAATGATGATGTGTATTGTAATATTATTGTCATGCAAAGATGCTCTTTACATATTGTAGGACAAAATCAGTAAATTTAAATTTAAAGCAGTAAATAAAGATTAGCGCTGCTTTTGTAAGATAGGGTGTATACCCCAGTGTTAAGATTTGCTCTCTTTGGGGATAGGATGTGGTATTAGGGGTAAGTTTCAAGCCTTTCTTTTCATGTTATTTAGGTATTTAATTATACAATAAGCACACATGACCTTTGTAATCAGAAAATGCCAATCTTTTATATTTTCAAAACACAAATGAGGTCCAATTCTCTTGACTTGCTAAATTATTAAATGCCCCTCATTTTTCTAAACATAAGATTCGTTTTTGCTATTTCCCACAAATGGTATGGCTCACAGAAAGGATTTTTTCATAACCTTTATTTGTTTCTCATTACTAGTAATATGTGTCCGTAACAAAAAATTCAATTATAGAAACTTATTACTTAGTTTCTGCATCTTCCACCCTCACCTTGTTACTCACTCCTAAATTCAAAATGTGTGTATTTTTAGCTTTTCAGTGCATAAACTTACTCCTGTGTTTATTTTCTAGGTATATGCTAATATATATCCCTTGTATGTCTTCTATTCAAAACCACAATCATTGGTAAACCACTTCTTTGACTTAACCTTTCAACAAAACATAAATATTACATTATATGAGCAGGCAAGTCTTTTTTTTTTTTTTTGAGAAGGCAAGTCTCAATTTCAAAAAATAATTTAAAAAAATTTGCTTCTTCAAATCAATAACTAGAATGTGTACATATATTTTTCTATTAACATATAATTCATATAAGTAAAAAATGCACAGGTCACCAAGTGCAGAATTTGATGAGTTTTGATAAATACATATTTTTAAAAAAACACAGGGCCATGCTTTATAGACTTCCTTGCAACTTGCTTTTTTCATTTTGCAATATATCTTGAACTTCTTTCCTCATCTATCCCATTCTTTTAATAGCTGTACAGGTTCCCATCATTGAGACTGTATGATCATTTATTTCCCCAACCCCTTCTAGGTGTACATTTGGGTGGTGTCCAGTTTTTTTTTTTTTTTGCTGTTATAAACAGTGCAGTGAATATCCTTGTACATCTATCTTTGTGCCCTTGTGGGATAATTTTTCATAGGTGGATCGTTATTGATGTCTAAGCACAATCGATTCAGACTGTTTCTTGTGGAATGTTCAAGAGATGTAATCTCTGTTCTCAGAAAGGCCCCAGCTAGACAAACAAACACGATTCCACTCCTGCTTTTCCATTATGGCCCTGACCTCAGCTTTCATGTCAACCCCTCCCAAAGGTGAGGGATTCTGGGCAGAGCCCACTTCATTAATCCCCAAGTTTCAAATTTTGTACCCAGGTCAAATCCTATCCATTCAATCAGGGCAACTTTGGAGTTTGCATTCATCAAAGGAATGCCAGCTCTGTGCTGGGCTCTTTTGGGCTATGAAATACTGTGGTACACACAGGGGAGGCAACAAGGAAACAAGTAATGCAGAAAACTCAAGTGAGCCACTTCCTGAAGCCCCACCTGGCTAACCGCGGAGGGTGATGGGTGTGACCTTCAGATGCCCTACTTCGCAGATAGCCCTACCAGCTCTAACTGGAAATGGGGGAAATTTCTCTCTGGTGAAAAATAAAGTATTATTCCTGTTTCTTCCCTGATCTGCAGAGAAGTATGCTCCTTTCTCTTGTTAGATCCAGGAAGGCCCTAAGATTGACAATTTCACAGAAATAAGTCCCAGATTTTTCAGAGGCAACAAAGAATAGTGAAAAGAGCAAGGTCTGGGGGTTAGAAAGATGTAAGTTTGAATCCTAGTTATGATTGGCTGGACAATGGCCCTCCAAAGATGTCTATGCCCTAATTTCTGGAACCTGTGAATATGTTATCTTATGTGGCAGAAGGGACTTTGAAGATGCAATAAAGTTAAAGGTTTTGAGGGGGGAAGATTATCATGGATTACAATGATCTTTATACAGGAGAGGCAGGAGGGTCAGAGTTCACAGCAGGAAAAGTGACAATGGCAAGAGAGGCCAGAGTTATGTGCCACCATGAGTCAAGATGTGTAGGTGTCCTCTAGAAGCTGGAAAAGACGTGGAAATGATTCTCCCCTAGAGCCCACAGAAGGAGTGCAGCCCTGACAATCCATTCGGCTTCTGACTGTCAGAACTGTAAGATAATAAATCTGTGTTGTCTCAAGTCACCAAGTTTGTGGTAATTTGTTATAGCAGAAGTAGGAAATTAATTCAGCAGCCTGTCCACTTACTGCTGTGTGATTCTAGACACACTCTTAACCTCTTTGAGCCTCAGTTTATCATCTGTAAAATGAACACCCTCTTCTGTGTGTGTGTGTTTTTAAACAACTGGAAATAAAACATCTAAAGCACCTGCCTTAGTGCCTATAGCATAATAGGTGCCAAGCAAATAAACAGAAGGCATTCTTATTATTGTATTATTGATAATTTAATTCCTCTACATCATAAAAGATTGAAGACATAAGAACGCAAACCATGAACCAATGACAAAATAGAACTAGAGATTTATATTCAATGAAAAAAATAAGTGAGGGTAGAAATTCGGTTCAAGGAAAAGACCACATGCGTAGGCAGTATGGATTTCAGGAATTGTTCCACGCGAACTTCAGATTTGGCACTGAGTTTCCTGGCTGCCAAAGTGAAAAGCGAGATATGTCAAGTTTCATACTTTTCAATAACAAAGAGAGGGAAGAATCTAATTACTCAAGGAAAGCAAAACTTTTCTTAGTACCATAAGAAATCTCTCCCTATATTTTTCCTTTGGCTTGCTTAGTACAAGTACAGTCAGCTAGTTGTGTGATTATCTATTTAAATCTGTCTCCTCTTACTAAACTAATTATTCTCAACCTTGGCTTCACACTAAAATCACCCAGGACCTTTTAAAAAAAATAATAATAATAATAAAAAATAAAAAAAAATAAAAATAACAATGCCCAGTTCTGCTTCAAACTAATTACATCGGAATCTCTGGGAGTGGAGCTGACATCAGTATTTTTTAAAAGCTTCCCAGGTGGTTCTGGTGGCAGCCAGGGTTGAAAAAGCACTTTGCTTTATTGTTTTCTCCCTCAAGGTAGTAACTGGATCTGCTTATTGACAACTTTATCCCCAACACCTAGCCTAGTGCCTGGCATTTAGTAGGTCCTCAATGGGTCTTTTTAATTAATTCTTTTGGCACAGGTAGACAATTCACCTGATTTTTAAAATATCAAAAGGTATACAGTGGAATGTCTTCCTCCTTACCTATCTTTTATTCATCTAGTTCTCACTTCTCCCCAGTCCCCTAGTCCAGGGGGTCATTGTTATAGTTTATTCCAGGATAACTTTATGCAAAGATAAGTAAAATTGATATATATATATATATATATATATGCATAACTTGCTAAATACACACATATGTGTCCGTTTAAGTACTGTTAAGTTGAGTTATTGGCCCTAATCCTCTACTCTCTGATGGTGTTATACAGGCACACCCTTGCCAGAGCTCATGCTAGGTAGAGTGTTCTTTGCGCCTTGACTTTGGGCTTGGTCATGTGACTTGTTTTGGCCAATTGGATGTTAGCTGATAATGTGAGAGTCTTGAAATGTTTTTGTGTGATTCGTCTTGCCCTCTTGAGCTCCATGATTCCTCGTGAGAAGAGCATGCCCTGGTTAACTATTATCCCTTCAGCCTGGCCCTTGAATGAAAAGGGAGGAACAGACCAAGCAGCACCTGTAGCTTGCAGCTGAGAGAAGAGCTGCCCTGCTGAGCCCTGCCTTTTCATGAGCTCTCATGAAAAATTGCTATCTAGTTGCTATCAGCAGAGCCCCAACTAGCTCTCAGATCTATGAGCGTGAGAATAAACAATTACTTTTTAAAAAATTTTTGCAGTGATTTATTAGGCAGCATTACTGGGGGAATGCCATATCCTTTATGCCTTGTTATTTGTTAATATGTCATGTAAATCTTTCTAAATCAGTAAATCTCATTCTATCTTTTAAAAAAGTGGTACATGGGGTAGAGAGTCAAAGCCCAGTTAACTGATACAAAAGTACTGCCAGATAGGAGAAATAAGTGTGAAGAAATATGGGGTGACTATAATTAATAACAATTTATTGTATAGTCTCAAATAACTAAAAGAGAGGATTTTGAATGTTCCCAACACACAGAAATGATAAATGTTTGAGGTGAGGAATATGCTGATTACCCCTATTTTGTCATTACACATTGTATACATGTGTAAGGTATTATTGACATCACGCTTTTTTTTTTTTTTTTTTTTTTTTTTTTTTTTTTTTTTTTTTTTTTTTGAGATGGAGTTTCACTCTTGTTGCCCAGGCTAGAGTACAATGGTGTGATCTTGCTCACCACAACCTCTGCCTCCCTGGTTCAAGCCATTCTCCTGCCTCAGCCTCCGAAGTAGCTGGGATTACAGGTATGCACCACCACGCCTAGCTAATTTTGTATTTTTGGTAGAGACAGGGTTTCACTTTTTTGGTCAGGCTGGTCTCGAACTCCCAACCTGAGGTGATCTGCCTGCCTTGGCCACCCAAAGTGCTGAGATTATAGGCACGAGCCACCACACCTGGCCCACACTTTTTAAAATTAAAATTTTTTTACCCTACTTGCAAGCTAAAATATCACACTGTACCCCATAAATATGTACAATTATGATATGTAAATTAAACATAATAAAAGCAAAAAACTGTATAGAATACTATTGTTTGGATACACTAATCTCCTATTCAAAGACATCTAAGTTGTTCCCAATATCTAGCTCTTACACTTCTTCAGTGAGTAACCTTGCATATACATCATTTTGTGCAAGTCCAAACATTTCTTTAGGATAAATTACCAGAAGAGGAATTGCTGTGTCAAAAAATATATGATTCATAATTATGATAGATATTGTCAAATTACACTGCATAGGAACACTCCTACCAGTAATGTCTGAGAAAACCCAGTTCCCCACAGCCTTGCCAGCAAAATGTATTATCAACCTTTCCATTTTTTGCCCACCTGATGGGGAAAAATACTCTTTCAGTGTAGTTTTACTTTGCATTTCTCTTATTTGAGTGAGACTGAGCATCTTTTCAAATGCGTATGAGCCATGTGTGTTTTCTTTTCTATGAACTCTCTATTCATTACCCTTTAGCCATCTTTCTCTTAGATTGTCTTTTTCTCATTGATTCCCTCAATACATATTTGCTGAATAGACAAATGAATGAAATAAAATGAATTTAAATAGAGGAGACTGAATACTATGGTTCAACGTCCCAAATAAAACTGGACAGATGCAAGAACAGATTTGGCATGGCTGTGGCTTTTCATCGTGTTCTTTGATTAAAAGCCCAAGATCTCACATTTAAATGCCTTTCCTGATGGACAGCTCTGCAAGAGGCTGAGGTAACAAGTCCAAGTTAGTAGCCTTCTGCGGCAAAGAGCTGAGAATTTCCAGGGGCTGTCGTGGACCTCAGTAGGACATTCAGTGGGAGTGGAGGACTACTATAATTAACAATTTATTATATATTCTCAAATAACTAAAAGAGAGGATCTTGGATGTTCCCAACACAAAGAAATGATAAAAGTTTGAGGTGATGAATATGCTGATTACCCCAATTTGGTCATTACACATTGTATACATGTATTGAGATATCACACTTTTTAAAATTAAAAAAATTTTTACTCTACTTGCAAGCTAAAATATCACACTGTACCCCATAAATATGTGCAATTATGACATATCAATTAAACATAATAAAGGCATAAAACTGTATAGACTGATACAGAGCCCTCTCCCAGGGCTAAGAAGACCTCCTTTGTTCTCTGAGATGGGTAGTAGAGAGTGGGTCTATGGGCTTTAGATATCAGATGAGCAGGTGGCAGGTTGACATCCTACTGGGAACATTAAGAGGTGAGTCTGGGCTCTCACCTGGATGGAAGGTGTCACACTCAGCTTGTGTACTTTTCAGGAGCCATGTACCTGCCTCACTTTCTGGCCAGAGTGAGCTAGTAACAGCTGGTGTTCTCATTGTCTTAAAGACAATGTTGCCACCATCATGCTATGGCAGCTGCTCTAGTCCCTTATATCACTCATAGAAATGGCTCAGAATTACCTCCCCTCATGCTGGTGCTGTATACCTCTCCCCTCTGCCCTGGAGTTTTCCTGTTCCATCAAGGCATGAAGTACTGTAGAATCCAGCTGCTACCCACTCATATGAAATCCAGAAGTGTAGGGGAGCTGGGGAAGAGCTCAATGGAAGATGAGAGCTGGTGATAAATCATTCCTGCCTCTAAATGGGTGGTTCAAAGATGCAGCTTCTCTGAAGACATCTGCAATACCAGGCAACTGACCAGCTCCATAATACACTTCCTTTTGTCTCCCTCTTTTTTTCCTCACTCTTGCTTCCCTGGGATTGCATTCCCCAATACAGTGTCAGTCCAGAATGCTTTTGCCTGGGCTTTATTTTCTAGAGAACCTCTGTTAAGACAGAAAGTAAACTCATTTTCCTCCAGAGGTGGGGGTTTCTAAACATTGCATATGTGACATCTAGATCCTAAAAGCAAAATGGCTTGTGGGATGACCTACTATGTGAGCATAGTATTGAGCACCTACTATGTGAGAACTCTATGCTGAATGTTCCAATTGCTATTTCATTTAATTCTCACAATATCCCTATGGATTACTACCATCATTTTACCAACAAATGAGACTTTGGATTTTAAGTCACTTGTTCAAGCTAGTCAGTGACTGAGCTGGGCTTTCAACCTAGTTCTGCTGAGCTCCAAACCAGTACTCATGTGATTCAAAAGTCACACAAAATACTATAATGCACTTGAAAAAATGCCTTAACAGAGGAAGTCACCTAAGTGTATCTAGTTGTAGGCTCTCTCTTCTGTTTTATATGAGTAACACAGAATTAATAACAATATGTGCCTTACAGAAGGGTGTCCCATTGTGCTTTCCAAGTTTTCCCATATTTGATCTTTTTACCAACCCAGGAGGACAGGAATATGGTGCTTCCTGGTCATGAATAAATCCTCTTAATAAAAAGCAGAAACTAAAGCTCAGAGATCCTAGAGGGTTTTCCAAAACCCACACAGCTTGTGGTCACTGGAAATAGACCTGGACTTTTTGTGCCCCAGTTTAGTGATGTTTCTATAGCCCCATCCTGTTTTCAATTGAACACATATGTGTGATTGTGGTTGCTGCCTTAGAAATTGTTTTGGAAGCATGCAACAGTGAGAATTCAAACAAAACAAAACACCACAGTGTTAAAAAAAAAAAAGTCTTGAATCCTCCATTCGTGTGTGTTGTGTGTGTATGTGTGTGTGTGTGTGTGTATCCTTTTGGAGTTATTCTATGAATACACTGGCATACATGTTAAATAGGACACCACTGAAAACATGCAGAAGGCAGGTCATTGTCCCACATCTTGCTTGGAGATGGTTCCATTTCAGTGCATGACAATTGCCTCTCTGGTCTGAGGAGCCTTCGTTTTCTGGTTTGGATGAACCATAAGTCACTGGGCTGCTCCTCCACTGAGAACAATCAGGTTGTCTTCTGCCTCCTGTTGTGCATTTGTAATTAGAGAGTCTGCTTGATGAATGAGAGGACAAGCAAGTGAAGGACTTGCCCAAGGTTGCACAGCTTAAGGTGGTAAAGCTGGAATTTGAACACAGATCTCCTGATCCTGGTCCACCTTGTTTTCTGCTCACTTCACAAAACTGCAGGGGTATGGTCCCTAACTCCAAAAGGTGAGATTAAAGGATAGGTGTGGACAAATGAGGAACCTTGGACCCTCAGTATCAGGGGCTATGAGGGGGTTGTCTAGCCCCTGCTTTTGGTGTCTTCCCCAGCCATTCTAACTCTGGCAGGGTCACAGCCACCACTACATCTCTTCTGGTGCGTATGTCCTTCTGCTCTGCTCCAGCACAGCAGCTCAGCACACCCCAGGACACCTCTGTAGGTTCCTTCCAATGACAGGTAAGTCATTGATCAGCCCTGAGAACAAGCTGAGGGCAGGATCTATTTAAAGCAGCATATGTTTCCAGGTGCTGAGTCACATTGGCTGGACCAGCCGGCCCGTCTGGGCAGTGCGGATATTCACGGTACAGCAGCCACTGCAGCCTGGCTTAGACTTTGACAAACCTGAGGAAGCTCTGAGCTGAAACACCACATTTAATAAGATAAAACACACCTTGAGCACTACATCAGTTTCTAGATTTTAAGCCTGGGTATTCTCATTACCTCCTCACTGACCACCATTTTTTGTTGTAATGATGATCAATTAGCCAAAATTGCGTTCACGGAGACCCAGATTTAAATCCTAGCACTGCTGCTTACCAGCTGTGTGACCTTGGGCAAGTCAAATAACTTCCCTGAGCCTCATTGTCTTCTTTTGTACAACTTTGTAGGGCATAGGGAGGGACGAATATAGTAATATATAGGAAGTCCATGTCATAGTCTGTAGTAGGTAGTAAACATTGAGCAATTGATAGCAAATTAAATTAAGTATGTGTTGAGCACTATGCTAGGCATGGTAGGAGAATATCAACGACAGTGCAGCATGATGCTGGCTCTCATGAAAAGTTGCTATCTAGTTGTTAAAGAAGACACACTTGTGAAGTTATAATGAACATGTATGAACAGTGCAACATTCAGATAGTCTTTGAGGACCTGCCTTAGTTCGGGCAAGGCACTGACTGAGGCTCTGGGCATGTATAAATGGCTCCTGAGTGGACATGTTTACTCAGTGGTATGGGAATCCAGGTCAATGCGCAGCTAATTCTGCCAGGGACATTTGGGAGAAACTTCTGAAAGGAAGAAAAGATGGCAAATCCGTGGCATGGGGGACATCAGTCTCCATTCTCTGCCCATGGCAGCCATTAATAATCAGTCACGGCCCTCTGCATCCTTCTGAACACAGTGATGACCCTCTGCATCCTTCTCAACACAATGATGACCCCCGCCCCCAACCCGCTGCATTCCTTTCAACACAATGCTCCAGACAGCCACAACCAATCAATCAACACTGATAGGATGAACACTGTTTGCCATCCTTGAGGTTAAAGGTATTTCAAGGTGTTGAAAGGTGTCCACTGGGGCATATAAATAATTAGAGCTATGGGTCTCATGGAAGACAAATGGTCTCGAGGAAGGCATGAGGAAACTTGGAATCTAGTTGCAGCGTTGACACTTACATGCCCTGTGAACTCAGGCCATGTAATCTCTTTTATGCTGCTTTCTCTAAGTGATTCTGATTCATGGAGTTCTAAGACAAGGGGATTCTAGTTTGGGTGCTCAAGAAGGCTTATCACAAGAGGTAAGATTTCAGGAGGCTTTGAAGTATGGGCATAATTTACATCAACAGAGAGCAATGTGTGCATGCGTCTGTGTGTGTATTCATACGCATGTGCATTCTAAGAGTATGAGGGAATGTAGTGGGTAGGCAATGGATAGGTTTCAGAATCTACTCTCCTCTACCATCTCCAAAAATATAAAGCAACCCCCCACTTTCTGCCAGCAGGCTACACTATGGTGTGAGCCCTGTTCACTGGAAACTGGAGTGGGCTGTCAAGATCACTGTACCAGTCAGGCGACAGTCAGAATCATGGAAAAAGTGGTGCCGTCCAGGAAAGACTGGGAGTGGGGAGAAGTGTTGCAAGAGGCGAGGCTCCTGGCAGCTGCCTGCTTCTCCTCCATCTTGCACTCAATTTCCCATTCCCCTGGACAGGCGGCCCATTTGTCTGACTTCTCAGCAGGGTCAGGTCACCCCTGAGCCTACAAGGACACCTGCTGATGGACAGAAGTGCTGTTTGCCATGTAGACCTGTGACCCACAGCTGTGCTTCTGAGGGGCTGTCTTCCATGACCAAACCAGAGGCAAAACCACAGACAGTCTGGCTATAGAGTCGATGCTTGACATTTGGACTCCCTTTTCTGTTTACTTTTCTCATTCCACCTATAACTCAATGGACCACTTGGCAGAATGGTCTGGACTCCACAAACTGCTTGGGTTCAATTTCTGGCTCTGGCATTTCCAAAGTGCAATCACAGGCAAGTAACACAAACCCTCTGAGCCATAGTTTCCTCATCAATAAAATAGGGGCGATGATAATAGCACTTACTTCATAGAGAGATGTGTGGAATCAGTGAAAAATATCTATGCAAACACAATGCAGTGTCTGTCATAAATGTTCAATAAGTATCCACTATATTACATTCTCAGTTATAGTTTTCCCACTTTTACCTTGTATTTCTCCAACTAAATTATAAGCTACCTGAGGGACGGAACCATCTCTTTTGTACTCCCCAAAGTCTGGGCACAATACTGAGTATGGAGGTACCCAGAACTTTTGCCAATTATTTAATGTAAAAATAGTAAGTTGTAGAACTTTCTATTACTTAGAGGAAGTTTAGCCTCCTCCATTTAAGGCTCAGGGATCTTTAGGTTCACATTGACCTTCCCAGACTCATTTCCTATTTCTTTTTACAGAAACCTACCCTTCAGGCACATCAAACTATTTGTGGTTCCCTGAATACACCACCCTCTTTCCTGCTTCTCCTTGCAAACCCCAGTTCCTCTGCCTTCCCCCAATCTTATCATTCAAGGCTTTTTAAAATTATAAATGACATAAATCAAACATAAAGTGGCTGAAGCAGAAAAAATGTCTATTTGTTCAAACAACTGAAGAATCTAGTGTTACTGGCCTCAGATATGGCTGGATCCAGGGACTCATATTATACCATCAGGACTTTTTGTTTCTCTCAGATCAATTTCCCTTTGTGTTGGCTTCATTCTTAAGTACAGTCATTCTTGCTAGGGGCAAGGTGATCAACTGTTCTGATGTACCTCCATCCATTGCGGCAATACCAGGAGAAAGAGAACTCTTTTTTATTTAAGGTTCCAGAGAGAGTCTGAGATGTCCTCTCACTGGACCAGTTTTAGTCATGTGCTCATCCTCCATCCAATCACTGTGGCCAGGAAGAAGGAATATGCTGATTGGACAGATTTGGGTCACGTGATCATCCTCTAGGCAATCAGAGGGACTGAGAATGGGTCAAAGGTCATTCCCCAAGGAATGTTGGGTACTGAGCAGATAAAAACAACAGGTGCTCCACACAGATGGGAAACCCTTTTCATCCTCTAAGATGACACTGCGATGTCATCTCAGTGAGGACTGTAAACCATATACTGTCTTGCTATTAGCCCACAATTCATAGAATTGTAAGTAGCTCTCCCTCTAGGAAGGAGCTGTGTATTATTAGTGTTGGGCTCTGGGCATCTAGCACAGTGCCTAGGACATGGTGGGCATTCAATAAATGTTCACCGAATGAATGTGTCCATGACAAGAGTCAAACTCTGTAAAGTACTTGAAGAGATTTATTCTGAGCCAAATATGAGTGACCAATGTCCCATTACACAGCCCTCAGGAGATCCTAAGAACACGTGCCCAAGGTGTTTGGGCTACAACTTGGCTTTATACATTTTAGGGAGACATAAGACATCAATCGATACATGTGAGATGTACATTTGTTAGGTCAAGAAAGGTGGGACAACTTGAAGTGAGGGCTTCCAGGTCATAGGTGGATTCAAAGATTTTCCAACAATTGGTTGAGAAAGTTATTATCTAAAGACCTGGAATCAATAGAAAGAAATGTCTGGGTTAAGATAAGAGGTTGTGGAGACCAAGTTTTATTATGCAGATGAAGCTTCCAGGTAGTAGGCTGCAGAGAGAATAGATTGTAAATGTTTCTTATCAGCTTTTCTGTCAGTCTTAACGTCTGTGTTAGTCAGCTGTGCCTGAATTTCAAGAGGGAGGAGGTTATAATGAAGCATGTCAAATCTGCCCTTCCCACCATGGCCTGAACTAGTTTTTCAGGTTAACTTTGGAATGCCCTTCGCTGAGAGAAAGGTTCACTCAGGTGGTTGAGGGGCTTCGGATTTTATTTTTGGTTTGTGAATGAATGAAGCAAGTGTGTGGTGGTCTGGGGCTGTGTTCCCTCAGGTCCACTGCTCTCCCTCCCCTGTCCTGTTATCATGGGGGAGGACAATCCCTTTAGGCAGCATTTCCAGGCTCCCCATCTTCTGCCTGAGGGCAGCCAGTAGAATACCTTGGCAGGATATTTGAGGGCAAAAGGAAGAGAGAACCTGGGACATTTCCAGGTTCCTTCCCTCTCACTACTTTCCCCATGTAGAACCTGGAAGCTTTGCTAAAAATCACTGTCATGAGGCAGATTAACAGGAGAAAAGGCATACAAGTTTATTTAATTCAGGAGCCTTCAGAATGAAGACCCAGCCCCTCAATGAGGTATAGGAGCTTACATACCAACTTGAGGTTAAGAAAGAATGCAGGCTCAGAGAATGGCCAAAAACGAGTTAAGGTAGTAAGTCAGGTTTTAGCGGAAAGGCAGGTTATAGGAGTGGGAGAAGAGGAGGCTTGACTAGCAAAGGTGGTCTTGTTATGTAGCTAAAACCTCACAGGTGGCAACCCTCAGAGGGAATAGGTGGTAAATGTTTCTTTCAGACCTTTGAAGGTATGAGACTCAGTTAATCTTTCCTAGATCCAGACTAGGGAAGATCTGGATTAATGTAGATTCTCTACAGATTTCCCCAACAAAAGACAGCTTTGCAGGTCCTTTCTAGTCTGCTGGCCCTGTGGCAGCCATTTCAAAATATGTCAAAGCAATATACTTTAGGGTAAAATATTTTTATTTATTTCATCTACCCCTCTCCACCTTCCCTGCCTCTCTCTACCTGAGATATTATTATTATTTTTTGCAATGGCTATATCTCTACAGTTTCAGCTTTTACCTTATGGCCCTGGCCCCTGGGCTCTGGCATTACCTCCTTCTCCCTCTGTCTACCCAGACAATTATGGCTTCTTGCTGTAGCTAATCTCTGGGTGACCTCACTATCCCCTCTTAGCTTCTGACCTTTTTCATCCCCCCATAACCAATTTCCTGCATTAAATTTCATCTGTTTGAAATACTTAGCATAATATCTATTTTCCTGGTTGGTGTCTGACTGATATTAACTTGTTCCTCAAACTATTAGGAGCAAGCTGCTTCTGTATAATTGTCTGAGCCATAAAGGGACTTTGTTTTGCTTGTAAAGAAATTTTTCAGCTGCTGGTGTGAGAGAGGAATGCCACCTCTTCCTAAAGACTCTGTATTCACTAAAAGTTCTCCATTCATCAAACACTCCTGCTGCGTGTCTGCGTGGTCCCAGCTGGTCGGAGGGAACATATCTGTGGGGAGTCAAGAGATATTGATCATGGGAGTGGTGGGGAGGAAGGTGCAATGTTTCAGTCATGGGGTGTGTGTGTGTGTGTGTGTGTGTGTGTGTGTGTGTGTAAGATTGCTATTTTATGCCCAAATTCCAGTTTTCCAGAAGAAAGGCAGGCTGCCTAAATTTTGGCTCTGACAAGTTACAAGAGGCTTGTGAGTTATTTTTGCCCACAACAAGGGTAGATTTGGTTAAGTAAAGACCCCATAGTTCCCCACTGTACGTCACAGAACAGAGCAGAACAAGCAATACAGGAAAGCCCATACTGTGGTCCTTAGTGCCTATCAGACCTGAGCTGAAGTCCTGGATTTATTCCATATTACATTGTGATCTTGCATAAGGGCCTTAGCATTTCTGAGCCTTGATTTCCTTATCTGTAAAATGGAGTGAATTATAGCATCCACTTCATGGAATGAAATGACTCAATGCACGTAAAATGTTCAATGTACTGCTTCATGCAATTTTCCATATAAACCTTCCATAAATACTGGCTTAAAAATAACTGAAATCTTCACACTGAGGCTGGACCATAGGCCTTTGCAGGACTGGAACCACACCTCGCTCATCTTAGTACCCATGATTGGGCAATTATGGGAATTGATTTAGCTCCAAGGAGCAGCGGTCCATTCATATTAGCTCAGATAAAAATGGAGGTTGTTGCGGGAAACCAGGAAAACCTTTTAGAACTCAATGGCAGGAACTATGGCTGGGCTCATTGCAACTCAAAAGTCATACTGTCACCGTGGACCCTTCCCCATACACATGCTCTCAGTGCTTCTCTGCTTCATTTTATTCTCTATAGATAGATGCCATCTCTCCATGAATCTACTTGTATTTGGTCCTTCATGGCGCTCCCAAATGCCAGCTCTTGCTCCCCAAGCCTACACAAGAGGCAGATCATCTAGAAGTTGAGAGCCCAGAGTTGGACTCAGATTGCCTGGGTTCAAATTTCAGCTCTGCCACTATCTAGCTGTGTGAACTTGAACTCGTTCCATACTCATGTTGTATGGACGGCGACACCAAACACCTCATTTGCCTTATCTGTGAACTTAGGACAGTAATAGCACCTGCCTCATAGGGATATTGTGAGATAAATGAGTAAATATGTGTGAAGTGCTTATAACTGCCTGGTACATAGGAAGTACTCAAGAAAGGCTAGCGATTGACTCTCCAGCTCACCTCAACCCCTGGTCTTAGGCTGGTTCCCAGCCATAGATCCTGAAACATGTGAAAAGGATTGATTAGGGAGTGTTCCCATGGGAGACTGGCAGGGGGAATAGAGAAAAGGGATCACAAGGGAAGGAAAGGAGGCCAAGCAGAGGGTGGTACCAAGCCATCCTAAGGAAGGCAAGCTTGGCTTAAACCTGCAGGAGGCACTCTAGATACAACAGTCATGCCTGGGTGTTGTCCTCATTAGGAGGTGAGGGAGCTGGAGTATTTATTCCTACGCCTGTCAGTCATGGTTTAAGGGAACTCCCAGACATGTTAGGCTCTCTGTGTCACCCTGAGAGGCAGACAGTGTCACAACGATGATAAAGGGATCCAAGGGGATGAGTCTGCATGGAGCTCTGACAGCATTTTTGCTCCTCCCTATGGAGCAGCATAGCTCAGTCTTTATATCCAAAATTCAAACCCCCAGCAGCAGAAATCTGATTGGACCTAGGTGAGTGCGGTGACCATCTCTTCCCCAGACATGTGTGTCTGGGGCTCCCAGAGCACATACAATGGCACGTTTCAAGGAGGGCTATAGGTGAAACAGGGTTAATGAGAAAGAGCTGAGGAGGATGGATGATGTTCCAAGGATGTAGATGCTCCACAGAAATGTCTGTTGGCAGAATGCTGTGTACCCAGCGCCGTGCCAGGCTCCTCGCTCATGCAAAGATGGCAAAGACAGGGGCCCCACAGCTTCCTCTCTGATATAGTATCAGGATAGTGGTTTTCCCAGTGGCCCTGAGAACTTTTTAAGGGCAGGGACCATGTCTTATTGACCACCATATCTAGTCCACAGTAGAGGCATAGTATTTGTTGAGCTGAGCTGATGTTTTTGAGGTCGGCTGTGGGGAGGGCAACGCTATTGGCATCCTCTCCCACCCCTTATTGTCCTCCTCAGTCTCACCGTCTGGCAAATCCACTCTCCCCCATCTTATCTGGCACCACCCAGAATGAGAAGGGCCCACCAGGGAAGCAAGGGGGTGCTGGCGTGGAACCTACACTGAACAGCATGGTGTGGCATTTGGGTCTCAGTCACAGCTCTGCCTGACTCTGTATGAAATCAGGGCCTCCGTTTCCCCAGTCCAGTGAGGGCCTGGCTAGGAGCTTTAGTGATGCCACCATTCAATAAGGCAGTTAACAAAACAGTCCAGTGGGCTAGCACTGCCGTTAGACTTCCACGTTCAAATCCCAGCCCTTCCCCTCTCTGGTTTGTCCTTGGGCAAGTGACTTGACCTCTTTGTGCCACAGTTTCCTTATCTGAAAACTGGGTATAACAATAATAGTATTATCCTCACAGGACTTTGGTTGGAATTTAAGAAGAAGGGGCGTACTATTCAGCCATCAAAAGAACTGAAGCACGAATATGTACTACATCATGATGAAACTTAAAAAAAATTATGCTAAGTGAAAGAAGCCTGCTGCAAAGGCCACATGTTACATGATTTTATTTGTATAAAATGTCCAGAAGAGGCAAATCCATAGAGACAGAAAGTAGATTAGTGGTTGCCAGGGGCTGGGAGGATGGGGAGTGACGGCTAATGGATATGGGGTGTCTTTTGGGGATGATACAATGCTCTGGAATTAGATAGTGGTAATGGTTGTACAGTCTTGTAAATATACTGAAAACAATTGAATTGTACACTCTAAAATGATGAATGTTATGGTATGTGAATTACGTGTCAATTTAAAACATAAAAATAAAAGATATGGTATGCAAAGCCCGTGACTCACAGTAACCGCATGATAAACCATCTTTGCCTTGGATTATTGCAGTGACCTCACTGGTTTTCCCACCTCTCCCCTTGCTCCCCATCAGAATATGTAGTGGTGTTTGAGTTCATGTCACTCCTGTTCTCTAAACTCTTCCATGGCTTCCATCTTGGAGTAAAAGCCCAAGTCATTACAGTGGCGTATTGCACTCTACACCACCTGGCTCTTGGCTTCCTCTCTCATCTTCTGGGATTCTCCCCTTGTCCTCTCTGCTCCAGCCATGTTGGCCTCTTGCTGCTCCTCACACTTATGCCAGGCACGTCTCTGCCTCAGGGCCTTTGCACTTACATTCCCTCCACCTTAAACACACTTCCCTTAGAGCTATGCTGGCCTTGTTCTTTTGCCTTGTTCTTTTGCTTCCTTCAGGTGTTTGTTCAAACATCATCTCATTGAGACTTTCCCTGACCACTCACTATATTTAAAATAGAGGGCTGGATACAGTGGCTAATGCCTATAATCTCAGCCGTCTGGGAGGCTGAAGCGGGAGGACAGCTTGAAGCCAGGAGTTGGAGTCCAGCCTGGGAAACTTAGCAAGGCCCCATTTCCACAAAAATACAAAAGTTAGCTGGGCATGGTGGCACACATCTGTAATTCTAGCTACTTGAGAGACTAAGAAGGGAGGATCATTTGAGCCCAGGGATTTGCAGCTGCAGTGAGCCATGATTCCTCCACTGCACTCCAGCCTGGGCAACAAAGCAAGACCCCGTCTCAAAAAAATAAAATAACGTATATGAAAAACAAAAAACCTTCCTAATGTGGTACACCCTATTCACCTTCCCAGATTATTGTTTCCTGCTATTATGTTTAATGCCAGCTTCTTGTTCGTGTTAGCCCCATGACCACAGGATTTCTGTATCTTGTTCATGACTGTATTCCTAGTACCTAGCACAGTGCCTGGCACAGTCAGTATTCAATATTTTTTGACTGAATAAATAAATCTTAGCTGTTATGATAACCTATAATAAACTTTCTGAGACTTTCAATCTTTTCATTTTCCTCTCATGGGTGTCTCTTGCAGATTTTAACTTGACGCCTCTTTGAGGCTTCTTTCTTCCTTCCAGGTTATCTCCATTGGGTGCTGGTTTTAGAGGCAAACGTTTTCCTTGTGGTATAATTATGAAGTTGTTCTAGAAAATAGTTTCATCTCACGTTGAAGTAAACTCTCTTTTTTAAAATAACAAGACCAGAACCCGCTACTGAATTCTCCACTGTTATGAGATTAGTTTTCTAAAGCTGATGTGGAAGCTAATTTGTGTATTGCTGTCAGTTGGAAGGCTTTGAAATTAATCGTCTTAGCTAACCTTGTAGAGACCTAACCATGTTACGTTTAGCGCATAAAAACATTTATCTCCTCATTGGTGTCTAGTGGGACTGAAAGTCCTGCCTTATTCTCTCTTGAGTAGGAGAATATAATTTTTGTTGATTTCAAAATTAAGATGAGGAACTAATTGGTAGTGGAAAGAACTCTTAGATTGAGAGGCAGATTCTAGACTTTAGATTCTAAAAATAGCTGTTAAGTTCACTGACCACATGGACTGGGGTCAGGCTATTCTTTCTGAACCCTTTAATGAAGGGTACATTCTGAAATAATTTGTGATCACACAAGTAATACAGAAATACATTCTTATAAAAAATGAGATTTACAAATAAGGCTAACATCCTCTTTGACCACAACTCCCTGGTGTCCCTGAAGTATCCTGTCATATGACAGATGTATGTATTTCCAGATATTTGTATGCATTTGTATATTAACATACAGTATTGTTTTGTGAATGCATTTCTTCAATAACTGTACAGATACTATCATATTGTATCACAACTTGCCTTTTTCACCCCACATTGTGTCTTGGAGTTCTTTCCACATTAATACATACGTATTTCTGATATTGTTACATAGCTTCATGGCATCCCATAATACAGATGTATCATGACTTATTTAGTCATTTTGTTATTATTGAATGTTTAGGCTATTTTCAGTTTTTCCCTATTACAGACCAGGTTGTAATGAACATCTTTGTTCCAGCCTCCCCTCAGGCAAGAAATGGAGTGGCTGGCTCAGAATTCTGTCATTCTTTTATTTATTTATTTATTTTAGAATTTCTTTTTGTTTCTTTCTTTTTTGTTTTGTTTTGTTTTATTTTTTGAGACAGGTTTTGGCTCTGTCACTCATGCTGGAGTGCAGTGGCGAGATTTTGGCTGACTACAACTTCTGCCTCCCTGGCTCAGCTGATCTTCCCATCCCAGCCTCCTGAGTAGCTGGGACTACAGGCGTGCACCACCATGCCTGGCTAAGTTTTGTTTTTGGTAGAAATGAGGTTTTGCCATGTTGCCCAGGTTAGACTCGAACTCCCGAGCTCATGTGATCCACCTGCCTTGGCCTCCCAAAGTGTTGCGATTGCTAGGCTCACGCCTGGCAATTCTGTCATTCTTAAAGTAGAGGACTTAAACAAGTTAAACTTTAAATCATTTCCAGTAATTACCCCGCTATAATTGGGGTCCCATGTGGCCCCGTCTTTGTTCCATCTTCATTCAAAGAAACAACAGTTTGGCAGAAAATATAATTGAACACAATTGCATATTTTACTTGAATGCTTGGGGTGCCCCCAACGGTAGTGTGGTGGTGGGGCTTGGGGCAGGGGTCAGAGTTAGAAGTACATTATTTTCAGTGAATTTGTTTGTTTGTTGCTTTCAGGTATTATTTCGGTTTCACATAAAATTGTGTTTCTCCTTGTTGAGATTGGCAAGCCAGTTTTGTGTCTATGTTATTTTAAATTATGCATATATACACAGATAGAAAAGATACAAGTGGCTGCAAATTAAAAGTGTAGAAAGAATACAAGGTTAAACCCTTCCCCCACATCTGTTCCCTAATTTTCTTGCTAGAGACACTGTCTACTTCCAGTCTTATATGTGTCCTGTTGCCTATTTAAGCGAATCTGCTTAAATACAAATGGTAGCATACTGAACATACAGTTTGGACACTTGTCTTTTAAATTTTTTAATTATGGAAAAATTCAAACATCTACAGGAGTAGAGAGGATAGTACGATAAATCCCTCTGTACTTACCATTTGGCCTCAAGAATTATCAGTATATGGCTTTTGCTTTTTCAACTATGTGAAACACTTTGGATCTTGTTCCAATTCAGTTCGTGTAAACTTGCCTCATTTATTTTCACAGTTGCTTAGTATTCTATAATAAAGATGTTCCATAATTCATTTACCCAGTCCCCTTTAGATGGACATTTATATTGCTTCCCTTCTTTTGTCATTACAAACAATGCTGCAATAAATATACTTTTACATCCATCTTTGGGCATATGTTTGAATAAATCTGTGAGAAATTCCTGGAAATAGAATTGCTGAGTCAAAGAGATGTGCATTTAAAATATTGATATAAGCACTGCCAAATAGCCTATTGATGGAATTTCATTAATTTTCACTCTCACTAAGAGTATCCAAGATGGCTCACTTCTTCATATGCTTACCAACGCAATGTGTTATCACATTTCTAATCTTTAAAATACGCTCTCCTAGTTTTGTTTCTAAATAGACATGAAATCTATTTAGTAAGTTGTAAAATCCTGCATATCTAGTGGGTAGAAGTCAGCATAGAATAGAAAATATCGAAGAACATCACTTACAAAGAACATCACTTTATAAGAAAATACAAAGAACATGACTTACTTGAGGGCAAGTGTAGTTTTGTGAAACTTTGGCTTCAGTCACACATTTGTTTAAGTGTATGTATAAACTGGGTTATTACATAAAAGTAAATTTTTACTGTGAGTCTTGGTCTAAAGAGTTTGAAGACATTGCCCTACAATGATGACAGCTACTTTCTAGAATGTTCTTCTCTCATTTTCACTTCTTATTCTAAAATAAAAAAGAAAATTCCTTAAGCCCTCTCTTACTTGCCCTTCCCTCTTTCCCTTATGCCCCTGGTTTTATCCTGTGAGAAAAATGTTCTGATGCGAATCCACGTCAGTCCCTCTCCCTGCGGGTCACCCAATTCCTCCTCACTTCCTGCTGGAATCAGAGCTGGCACAGAGGGCCTCTCCTCAGAGGGCCTCAGGGATGAGTTGCTGATGACATTATTTTACAAAGGGGTCACTATTTACATTTAGGGCAGCACTGGTCTCCAAGGCAAGGGGTTGTCCTGTACATAACAGGGCATTTAGAATCCTTGGTCTCAGACACGAAATGCCATGAGCAACCTCTTAGTCGCTGCAATAATGGAAATGCCCCCTCCTTACCTTTCTAAGTGCCCCCTAGGGGGCTGTATCATCCCCAGTAGAAAGCCTGGCTGCTGGTGCCTGGGGATGGTAGAAACAATAGCTAAGGTTATACTCTAAATGACTTTTGTACCAATCACCTTTCTTTAAGTCTTGCTTACCCTGGGGCCTTTATATGCATTATTTCTTCTGTATGGAATACTCTACGCCCCTAACTACCCTACACACACACACACACACACACTGCTTGGCCATCTCCTTTACTCATCCTTCAGGTCTAAATATCAGAAGCTCTTGTGGTGTGCCATTCTCTTCTTTTGTCACACTTACCACAGTCATCTCTCTGTCCCGGTTTTTTGTTCTTCTGTTCATGACCCTAATCTCCCCCTGATTCTCTCCCTCTATGAGGGAGAACAGCCTTGATTGTTACATCCACAAATGTATTCCCAGTGCAGCGTCTAATACCTAGAAGGAGCTCAGTAGATAATTAGAGGAAGAATGACTTACATATGTTCTCATTTTGTACCAGGAGAGGCAGGGAT
Organism: Hylobates moloch; assembly: GCF_009828535.3. NCBI lineage: Eukaryota > Metazoa > Chordata > Mammalia > Primates > Hylobatidae > Hylobates > Hylobates moloch. The sequence continues at coordinate 20,148,138 of NW_026652287.1, read as the reverse complement.
GGACCAATGCCCATTTCCTAGGGGTACCAAATAGTCTGTTTTCCTTTGGTGACTGAGGCTCTTGGCTGCCTGGGAACTGATAGGAAGTTCTAATGAATTATCCTGGACAGGCATGTTAGCCAGGGGCTTGGCAGGAACAGAGGGACACTCAACCCCAGAAGTCTTCAGAGTATGAAAGGGCCTGTTTACAGAGGCATCAGAAGGCACAGGGGATCTGCAATAGGTGGTGTAGTAGCCTGCGGACTTGCACCAGCAGGGGGCTATTGCCATGTTGTTGTTTTAGAGGGTGACGGGCAGGAGAAGTCACCTGGACCTTGAAAGAGAAAGTTGTATGGAGGGGCCACCTGAGAGGAGCTGTGGCATGTGGCCAAGAGACTTGGTCAGCCCATAGTGATAACTCAGGAAGAAAGCAAGGGAACGAATGCCCCAACCACTCCTTCCTCCTACCCCCTCATCTCCTGCCAGGGCTTGCCATTGGCTTAACCCAGTGGACAGGGAGCCTGAGGATGCAGTCCACATGGACCAACCTCCCGGGGCCCGGTGGACAAGAGCAGAGAGGGCTCTGAAAGATAAACGGAAGATAGCCGGGGCAATATTTATCTCAGGGGACAGTAATGGGGTGGCCTTGAGGACTGTGCAGTGGAGCGGTTAGGACCATGGCCACAAGAGACAGAGTCCCTGTGCCGAAGTCCTGCCTCTTCCACCCCCTTGGTGTGTCATCTCTCTCTTTGCCTGTTTTCTCTTCTGGAAAATGGGAATAACAATGGTGCTCACCACACAAGAGTTGTGGGGACATTGAATGTGTTATATCACATGTCAAGTACTTAGAGAAGTGGTTGGTGCATGGTAACCTCTCAATAATTATTAGTGAGTATTATTTATTAGTAGTAGTATTGTCATTTGGGGCATCAGTCTCTTAGGCTTGCCCAGAAATTTATTTATTTTTTAATTAATATATATATTTTCCATAAGTTATTGGGGTACAGGTGGTATTTGGTTACATGAGTATGTTCTTTAGTGGTGATTTGTGAGATTTTGGGTCACCCATCACCCAAGCAGTATACATTGCACCATATTTGTAGTCTTTTATCCCTCACCCCCTCCCACTCTTCCCCTCAAGTATCCAAAGTCCATTGTAGCATTCTTATGCCTTTGTGTCCTCAGAGCTTAGCTCCCACATATCAGTGAGAACATATGATGTTTGGTTTTCCATTGCTGAGTTCCTTCACTTAGAATAATAGTCTCCAATCTCATCCAGGTCACTGCAAATGCTGTTAATTAATTCCTTTTTATGGCTGCATAGTATTCTATCATATATATTTTATATATATATATATGGTCTATATATATAGTGTGTGTATATAAATATATATATATACACCACAGTTTCTTTATCCACTTGTTGATTGATGGGCATTTGGGTTGGTTCCGTGATTTTGCTATTGTGAATTGGGCTTGCACAGAAATTTAAATGGGAGGAGAAAATGGATAACCCCATCCCTTTTGTTGAAGGATGGGGTTTTGCCAAAGAGAAAGACAAGTAAAATGACAGAGGACTTGGTTCCTTGGTGCAGAAAAGATCCCCCCTCCTTTTCCATTACAGGGCCTGACCCCAGCTTTGAAATTGTGAAGTTTTGATTGCTAATACAAATTGAATTTATTTGTTTTTTTTTCTCACTTTCAGCAATGTCATCTTTTTTAAAAAAATAAGTATAGGCTGATGAAACATATTTAAGTGGAGAGATTAAATTAGTTTTCATTTGCTACTTTGAAATGTTTTAATCCCCTGAAGAGAATGATTAAAGCTCTTTGCAGAGGGTAGGGGTGTATTTTTTTTAAGTTGATGTTTATATTCAACATTCCATTTTTGCGTTTCCTGGTGTTGGCAGATAGAATGATTTCATTGCCTACCTCACCAATGGGCCACAGTGAGAGGTGGGGGTGGGAGCAAGACTGAAGCTGCTGCTGGGAAGGAAAAATCAAGTAACAAGAATGCTTTGTAAAGAAAGGCAGTAGGGGCCAGGCATGGTGGCTCACATCTGTAATCCCAGCACTTTGGGAGGCCGAGGCAGGAGGATCACCTGAGGTCAGGAGTTCGAGACCAGCCTGGCCAACATGGTGGCACTCCTGTCTCTACTAAAAATATAAAAATTAACTGGGCATAGAGGCTCATGCCTGTAATCCCAGCTACTACTCGGGAGGCTGAGGCAGGACAATCGCTTGAGCCCGGGAGTTGGAGGTTGCAGTGAGCCGAGATCATGCCACTGCACTCTAGCCTGGGCAAAAAAAAAAAAAAAAA
>NW_026652287.1:20012923-20145739 GCF_009828535.3 Hylobates moloch | reverse complement strand
ATACACACACACAGATATATAAAGAGGTATATCTATATATGTATATGTACAGAGATAGATAGATATTTTGGATTAAAATTTTAAAAATAAAAGCAAAGAGGTTGGAATGAATGGGGAGTTCTCTCAGGCATCAAAGATAAGTTTCCAGATTGTCACTGACACATAATGTATTATGCTGATTAAATGTAACTAAAATATTTATGGAAAGAGAACATTAAACCTTATCCAGCTGCCAGTGTCCTGGATATAGATGAGAGCACTAGGTTGAGAGTCTGGAGAACTGGGTTCACACCCTGGAGTTTCCTCTCCCTGGTTTGTGACTCTCTCAAGACACCAAGTTTCTTAGCCTCACATCCTCATTATAATAGCTCCACTTCTTTCTTTGAAAGATTTGGGTTGGTGAGAATGAAAATCCTTTGTAGGCAGCCTCAGAAAGGAACGAGATCATGTCCTTTGCACATGGATGGAGCTGGAAGCCATTATCCTCAGCAAACTAACGCAGGAACAGAAAACCAAACACCACATGTTCTCACTTATAAGTGGGAGCTGAACAATGAGAACACATGGACACAGGGAGGGGAACAACACACACTGGGGCAGGTTGTGGGGTGAGGTAGGGGGAGGAGAGCAGTAGGAAAAATAGCCAGTGCATGCCGGGTTTAATATCTAGGTGATGGGATGATCTGTGCAGCAAGCCAGCATGGCACATGTTTACCTATGTAACAAACCTGCGCAGCCTACACATGTACCCTAGAACTTAAAAATAAAAAAAAATCCTTCGAAGAATATAAAATTGTCTATAAGAACATAGCATATGGAAACGACACACACTGGGACCTGTTGAGGGGTGGGGTTAAGGGGAGGGAGAGTATTAGGAAGGATGGCTAATGCATGCTGGTCTTAATACCTAGATGATGGGTTGACAGGTGCAGTAAACCATTATGGCCCGTGTTTACCTATGTAACAAAACTGCACATCCTGCACATGTACCCCAGAACTAAAAACAAAAACAAAAAATCAAAAAAGTTTGGAAAAAACCACAGGCTATTGAATAAAACAAACATGAATACCAAAACAAAGGGAACATAACATATGTTTAAGTGTAATAATAAGCAAATGCTAAGGATCCATTCATCCACCAAGAATTTGCTGTGCACGTACCATGTGCCAGGCACTGTGTTAGGTCCTGGGAATCCAGGGGCGACTACTTTGAGGGATATAGAAAGACAGTGCTAGATGTGTATGTCAGTAGGGAGAGATTAGAATTCAACTACTCTAAGACCTTTATATTGTCTTGGATGAGGGTAGAGAAATTGATTCATTTTAGATTAAGTCACACAAGCATATTAAAAAATGGAAGGTAACTTCTGAAAGAATAGGAATAGAATATAACTTCTAAACTAGCAGTGGGAGAAATAGAAGACAGGAAAGGCAGGGGAGGGAACCATGGACAAGGCAGAGTAAACAGAAAATACAAAATCAGATGACAGAATGAACTTCAAATATAGCAGTAATCATAGATACAAATGGTCTAAACTCACCAGCTAAAAGATAAAGATAAAAATTGGGCAGTGGTGGTAGGGAGAAATCCAGCTATATGTAATACATAAAATACAGAGAAAGGTTGCAAAGAAACATGGTCCTTTTCCAGGAGTAGATTATAATTGTGTCAAACACATCTTTTATCTGTACTTACATTTCCCCCTTTCTCTGGGGACTTTATAATAAAGCAGGGATTATGTTAAATTGACTGAGTAGAAATCAGGGGTGAGGGAGAAATGAAAGGAAAGAGGATTTATTGAGTCAGGTACTGTGCTGGGTGGTTTTTAAAAGGGAAGAAACTGGCATAGGTTAGAAATGTACATTCTGGTATAGCTTATTGGTCAAATGCCCAGACCGTGGTGTCAGACAGACCTAGACTTGGTTTCCAAATCATTTAATCATTCATTTACTCATTTAACTAATATTTATTGAATATCTACTATGAGTGAAGAAGTCTGCTAAGAAGTCACTTTAATTTCTCTATGACTTAGTTTCCTCATTGTATCAGTTATCTATTGCTACAATAGTGCTGTGTAGGAAACAACTACAAAACCCCCGTAGCATATAACAATAGACATGCTCTTATTGCTCACTAGTCTATAGGTTGGCTGGGCAGTCATGCTGATCTGGGGAGGAACTTGGCTATCTTGCTCAGCTTGATGATAGGTCTGCAATTAGTTTGTGAGTCTCTGGGAACTGGCTGGTCTAAGATGGCCCTGGTTAGGAAGCCTTGGTTCTATCTTATGTGGCTTCTCATCTTCCAGCAGGCTAGCTTGGATTTATTGTCATAGTAGAGGCAGGGATGAGAGAGAGAGAGAGAGATAGAAAGAGAAAGTGCAAAGCCAGCTGGGCACGATGGCTCACGCCTGTAATCCCAGCACTTTGGGAGGCTGAGGCGGGAGGATCACAAGGTCAGGAGATCAAGACCATCCTGGCTAACATGATGAAACCCCGTCTCTACTAAAAATACAAAAAATTAGCCGGGCGTGGTAGTGGGCGCCTGTAGTCCCAGCTACTCGGGAGGCTGAGGCAGGAGAATGACGTGAACCCGGGAGGTGGAGCTTGCAGTGAGCCGAGATCATGCCACTGCACTCCAGCCTGGGTGACAGAGTGAGACTCCATCTCAAAAAAAAAAAAAAAAAAAAAAAAAAAAAGAAAGTGCAAGGCCTCTTAATGTCTAGGCTCATAGCATTCTATTGGCCAAAGGAAGCACAGGTCAAACTCAATTGAAAGGATGGAGAAGTTAACTCCGTCTCTTAATGGGCAGAGCCACAAAATTACATTGCAATGTGAAGTCACGTTGCAAGGGGCATGGGTACAGGGAAAGGAAGAATTAAGGCCATTTTTGCAACCAATCTACCACACTCATCTATTTATGCAGAGATAATATTAGCACCTACTTCTTAGAGTTATTGTGAGAATTCAGTGAGATCATGCATATAAAGCAGTGATTTCGAGTCAGGTTTACAGGAGGCACTCAGCAAATATTAGCCCTTGCTGCTGCTGCTGTTGTGATCATCAATGTTAATATTATTATTAATTTGGGTCCTCCTCATCCCTGTGCATCTGCTCAATGCAGTTCAGAGGTTCAAATCCCCTAGTAGCTTCTGCTTCTCCATGCCTGATTACTTTTCCTCTTAATAAAAGAGCAAGTCTGTTGATGGAAAACTTCCTTGATTTTGTGAATGCAGATGCCACTGTGTGTTAGCCTCCTCTGGCCATTAGCTGTCAAGGCAGCAAGACAGCGATCTATTTAAAGAACATGTAGGTGCCTCTGCTTTTTGCCATCAAAGCTGTGCCAGGGATGGAGATATCTCTGAAGTAGGGGCTGAAGGGTCCTGACATGAGACAGGCCCTCTGTTTGCCATCTGCATTTACTCAAGAAAGGGGAGTTAATTGCCTAGTGAAGTTTGGTTTTCTTATGTTAATTAGTGATGCTAGCGGCTGAACATGAATAGGATATTGTTTATTTTTACTTCCAAAGGAGAGAGATTGAGCCTTGAGTCAGAAATGTAGCACAGGCAGCAATTTTGCTAAATTCTATAGTCTTGCTCACAATACCGCAGCAGGATGGGTGCTTTTTTGGCTGAGCTAGGATAAAAGGTATTGCTGGGCCTTGGCTTTGTTGGAGCTTCTGTTTATTGACAAGGAAAGAATCTCCAAAATGCTTTTTGTCATGTAGGATAAACCTCAACAGTGGTAAATGCATAGACCTGACATCAGCTTCTCTTCCATATGGGAGGCACCAGCATTCACAGGAAGAATTCACATTTGGGGAGAAGAGCATAACAAATTTATTGACAGAAATTCCCACCAATCTTAATTTTTTTAAAAGAAGGGAAACACCTTCTTCTGAGTTCCATCCCCAAACACAAGAAGAGCCAGAGATGAAATGTGTTAGTGATTCATCAAAAAACAGATTTTAGTTTCCCTTATTTTTAGAAGTAGCTATCTAGGTATTGGGTTCTGTCAAATGAGAGACAGATTATATTTGGAAATCCTAATTATGGAGAGGCTTTCTTTAAAAAGCAGCCTAAAGCCAAACTGGCTCCCACTGATGCTTCTTTAGTTGTTTCTTTTTTCTCTTTAATCCTTCTGACACCCTGAAAGTAGTTCACACATAGAATTAAAAGAATCCATTTTGCCTATCCTCAATGTTTACTTGACTTTGTAGTTCCAGAAGCCATAATCTCATTCTCTGGCCAGCACTTTGAAGAATAATGTCAGGAAATATATGAATTTAATTTTTTTTAGTTGGAACACAATTCGAATAGGCTAAAGCAAAGCAAAACAACAACAAAAGGCAAGGGAACATACTGTCTTACGTCATGGAAAAGTGTGGGGGTTTCAGGCATGGCTGGATTCAGGTGCTCATATAATGGCATCAGGAATCAGTTTCTTACATTGCTCTCTCTCTTTTGCATAGGCATCAACTTCAGGCTGGAGGATACAAAGAAGCCCCTTGGCAGCCCCAGGCTTACATTGTAGCAACTTAGCAACCCCGATGAAAATGATATGCCTCTTTCCTAAGAATGTCTGCAAAAGTTTCAGATAGAAATCTCATTGGCTTGCACTGGGCCACATGCCCTTCTTTGCATTAATCATTGTGGCCAGGGGATGAGATAGATGGATTAATTAGGCATGGACATGTGCTAACTCCTGGAGTATAGGGAGGCATCAGCTCCACCCAAACCTCCACCCAAAAGGACTGACTGTGGGGAAGAGGTGGTTTACCAGAAGGACAGTCAGGAACAGGGAATGCGTGCTTACCTGGCAAAGGTAGCAGAAAGTCTTTGGGACAATGGGCTATTCTGGGTCCTCCGGGAAACAGACACCAAGACAGGAATAGATGTGGTAAGATTTGATTAGGGGAAAGGCTGCTGGGAGAAAATAGGGAGGCGGCCAGAGAAGGCATAAGGAGCCGCTGGACCCCCAAGTGAAGGGGAGAGGGAAAGAAGGCTGGGACCGAGTGTCCTAGACTCTCATGCAGCCTAAAGGCGCTTCAGCAAGGTGTGGAGGAGTCCTCCAGCCAAAGTCTCTGTCGGAGGAGTGCCATGTCTCCTAGGGACAGGCCGGTTTTAGTGTCCCTGCAGCATTCCGTTATTGACTGGGAGCTGCCCATAGGAAGCATGGCCTCATTTGCACTGATGGATTTGAGAGTGCAGCAGCTGGGGCCTTCGGTCAATTAAGCTTCCTGTAGCTGCAGGTCTGCAAAGTACTTTCTCATGGCCACTATATAATAACTCATGTTCATACAGTATCATATAGATTAAAAGGTGTTTTTATAGCTGTCAGCTTAGTTTAATAATACGATTATCACCCCATTCCATTGTACAGATGGAGAAGGTGAGGTAGGGCTGATTGTGATTTATCCAAGGCGGCTTCGCTAGTTAGTGAAGAAGTGGACTCACACTCTGACCACCATCTCCATACCCATCACACTTCCACTGTATGGAGGGTTGAATAATGTCCCCCTAAAATCCACGTCTGCTCAGAACCGCAGAATGTGACCTTATTTAGAAATAGAGTCCTTGCAGATATAAACACTCAGGTTAAGGTGAGGTCATCCTGGATTAGGGTGAGCCCTAAATCCAATATGATTCGTGTCATCATACAAAGAGAGAAATGGACACAGACGTAAAAGAGACAGAGGGAAGAAGGTCACGGGGTGATGGAGGCAGAGATTGGAGTGAAGCAGCCACAAGCCAAGAAACTGCAAGGACTGTCGGCCACTGCCAGAAGCTGGGAGAGAGGCCTGGAACAGATTCGTCCCCAGAGTCTTCAGAGTGAACATGGCCCTGCTGAGGTCTTCAGTGAAATTGGCAAAATTTTCTTTCAGTATCTCTTTCTGTATTCCTTATCTGTTCTTCCTCTTCTCCCCTTTATGTAACCAGCACTCTCATAATGCCTCTCTTTTGGGGGCTTATGTTGGCCTCATCTTTAAAAAATTTTGTTGATTGAGGGGGTACACGGGCAGGTTTGTTACATGGATGTATTGCATTATGGTTAGGTTTGGGCTTCTAGTGTAGCCATCACCCAAATAGTAAAAACTGTACCCCATGGGTAATTTTTCAATCCTCACCCCTCCCACCCTCCCTGCTTTTGGAGGCCCCAGTGCCTGTTCTTTCCCTCTGTAGGCCTCATTTTTGTGAAAACATCTCATGTCCCCTAGGTTTTCTCTTCTTCCTTCAAAACTTACCTAACCTGTGTCCATTCTCTCAAATCTCTTTCACCTGTTAAGGATAAGCCGATAAACGTAATCTTGCAAACTAGAAAGGAGTATTTCTTCCAGATAACATTGGCATTTTCATGATGATTTTTATTACCTTCAGAAGTAGGGGCTGAAGGTAGGTCTTCCTATTCAAAGAGCGAAGCATCTAGAAAACACGGAGCTTCTTGCAGAATCCCTTAGTTACTGACATACTCCGTTGCTGATAACTAAACATGCAATTCACGGTGGTCAGATGTCTCTCCCACTTTCCCACGCTGGGGATCATGATGGAAGGATACAGGCTATTATGGAAGCTGAATTATGTGCAATGGGGGCAGAGAAGAGGAGGATCCAACTATATTGGGAGCAGTTTGGGATGGGTCCCGGGGAGAGTGGACAGATATTCTGTTCCTGTCCCATGCAGGCCTTTCAGCATTTATTCAATACAACACAATGCTTAAGAGCATGGGCTCTGACATCAGACAAATGTGAGCTAAGCCCCTGCTTGATTACCTGCTAATGCATGAGGCTCAGTCTTCTCATCTGAGAAATGGAGATTAATTTTAGGATCTATTTTCCAGGGTCACTCTGAGTATTAAACAATATCCCGAATGTAAAGAACTTAGCTGAAGTCTTGGGAATTTGTTGTTATCGTCCTTCGTAAACTCTGGGGAGACTACCAGGAATCAGAAAAGAGGAGCTTCAATCTGGACTGGTGTAATCAGGGAGGTCTCCTTGGAGGAAGTGATCTTTTGGTCTCTAAGCTTGGCAAGAACAGGGATGGTATCACTTTTTGGTCTTTCTGTATTCTTAGTACCTGGCATAAATCAGTCGTCAACATATGCTTGTTGAGTGAATAGATGAGTGACTGACCAGGATCTTGAAGGAAGAATAGGAAATGCACGTGGAAGGGACTTTTAGGTATTTCTCTCTGCCCAGGGACCGTATTTATGAATGGAGTCATCTTTTCTATTTCTCCTCATTTTCTTTTTAATAAAGAGATTACAGCTTTTCATGGATATACCAAGACTATTCTGGTGTGGAGCTGCTTCACTTCCCCTGGTATGGGATATGCCACTATTTATTTAAATGACCCCCTGTTGTCAGACACTTAGCTTGTTTCCAATTTGTCATTAGTGTAAGTGATTCTGTGACGATCATCTCTGCATATACATCTAATTATTTCCTTAGGTTAAATTCCTGGACAGAGTCTCATGGGTCACATGGTAGGTATGTGTAATGTCTTTAGATTTTGGACACACAGTGTTAGATCACCCTTCAGAGAGGCTGTGCCAGTTTCCCTTGCCACCTGCTGCCTGAGAGGTGGGCTCTCACCATTTCTGCAGCACTTGTCACTGCCTTCCCTGCTTGGCCAAGCGGGAATGGTGGGGTGAGCTCGTCTCTCCATTCTTCAAGCCTGCTGGGTATCTGTCGTGTCACGTTAGGATTACGTAAGTGTGAGGCTGAGAAGTCTCCTTGGAGGAGAGAAGCTCCCCAGATGTTGGAGTCAGTGCTGGAGTCGGGAAGAAGAGGTGCTCAGGGTATTGAGAGATTGGTTACGTGGCATCCCCCTACCCCCTACCCTGCTTTCCTGGTCTCCTGTGGAGGTAACCTTGTCCAGTCTCTTCCTTCCCACCTCGTATGCATAATAGAAATAAACATTCTCTATGCTCTGCCTCCCACATCCCTTTTATAACTCTTGCCACACTTGTCACACTCCTGTCACGTTTTTCTGTATCTCCACTGGCCGGTAGCTTGCAAGGGTGGAGTCTTAGTCATTTTGGTATCTCCAGCATCTGACACAGGATAACAATAAAAAATGAATAAAGTGGAGGTAATAACATAGTAGTAGCTAATGTGTTGGGCACCTACTATGTGCCAAGCCCTTTATATATTTTATCTCATTGAATAATTCCAAGAAATGAATGTTGTACATATTAGTAGTATCCTCATTTTACAGACAATGAGGCTTAGGCACAGAGAGGTAAAGTGACTCGCCCAAGTTCACACAACCAGCGAGTGGAAAAGGTGGGACTCAAAGCCAGCTCCCTCTCAGTTATTCTGCTAGGCGCTTGGTGAGTGTCTTAGCCACTAAGTGGGAAGCCAGCTTTTCCTCTGCTCCCTCCTTAATACTGGCTTATTTCTAGGAGGCTTTGACGGTTATATGTCCACAGCGGAGATGAGGAGTCTGGTTTATTCATTTCCAGGGAAAAGCAAACTAGGGACTTGAGAGGATCTTCTTGGAGGAGTGCTTTGAAAGACCTACCTGGAACTATTTCTCTCTCTCTTGACTTCCCCATCTCCAGTCACACTGCCTGGGGTCACTCCTTTATGAATTCATTCATTTTCCATCAGAACTTAAAGCTCCTTTTGAAAATGTAGATTCAATACAGCTGGGGTGGGGGTGGGTAGAAAATGTAGAATCTTCCAGCAAATATCAGCCCCTTTCATCCTTAATACCTTACTGGGCATAAAGACATCTGAACTTTCTCCTCAAGCTGCTGTTCCTTACTCTTCTTTTCACTTGTTCAAATTCAGTCCAGCTCAGGTCCAACCTCACCCCCAGGCAGGTTTTCCAGCCTCTCCCCTCTTATTCAGCCCTCTCCCTGCAGCAGCCACTCCAGTATTGCTCTTCTGAGGTGATGATCTATCCCAGGTTCCCCTAAAATTGTTCAAAAACAGCAGCATCTTGAAGATACAGGGTTCCTTGCAGAACCCCATGAACTATGGTCATATCTCATTTATGGTAACTAAACATGCAATTTGGGGTGGTCAGACGCCAGTGAGTTTTATGAGATTCCAGGAAGACAAAAGATGCAAGCATCAAAAGGTCCAAGAATAATTCGTTTATTCAACATTGACCAGGCATCAGATTTGTTCTGGGCCCTGAGAACTCAGAAATACACAAGACTGAGCTGTGTTCTTGGAATGTCCAGTCTGGTGGGGGAGCCAGTTATAATGTAGGGTGGACACAGGGAGAAGGTGAGGTTCTGTTGTAGGAGTTCAGATGAGGAAAATGCAGTCAGCCTTCAATAAGTGTCAGCTATTTATTTGTTACAGGCTAGAAACAGATTCAGATTCTGGAGAGGACCTGGGAGAGGAAAGGTTCTATGTGCTTACTTTATTCTTTTGGCCTAAGATTGTGTTTTGGGACTTACTGGCTTCACTGGGAAGCTGGCCTTAAGAGATACAGCTATGGCCGGGTGAGGTGGCTTACCCCTATAATCCCAGCACTTTGGGAGGCTGAGGCGGATGGATCACCTGAGGTTGGGAGTTCGAGACCAACCTGACCAATATGGAGAAACCCCATCTCTACTAAAAATACAAAATTAGCCAGGCGTGGTGGTGCATGCCTGTAATCCCAGCTACTTGGGAGGCTGAGGCAGGAGAATCACTTGAACCCAGGAGGCAGAGGTTGCAGTGAGCCGAGATTGTGCCATTGAACTCCAGCCTGGGCAACAAAAGTGAAACTCCATCTCAAAAAAAAAAAAAAAAAAAAAAAGAGAGAGATACAGCTGCATGGTGGGGGGCAGAGCGTAGTTAGGCAAACCTAGCATACCCAGAGGAATGATTTCAGGACTGACTGATTTTCAGATTTCAGGGCAGATAATGCTATGGAGGTGATGGAAATGACATTATGTCACTGCTGTAAGTGGGAATATAATCATTTTCTAATGTGCTTTAAAGTAAAAATGTAACATCTAAACATTGAAAAAATAAACATCCTTAGAATACCTAACTTCATCTTTTGGATCTCAGCACAACGTGTATCACTCGTTGGAAGATACCTCTCTTTCATAATAAATAATAATCACAATGGCAATGATAATGAATAAAGATGACAGACATGGGGCTGCTTATGTGCCGGGCTCTGCTCTAAGTGCTTTAACATATATTAGCTAATGTGATCCTAACAACAACCATATGAGGAAGTGCTATCATTTGCTTTGCAGACAGAGAAACTGAAGGAAAGGCAGGTTTAGTAACTTCCTCAAGGTCACACAGTTTGCATGTAGTAGAGTCAGATTTGAACACTGGCAGCCTAGCTCTAGAACCTGGCCTCTTAACCATTTCATTATGCCATCTCTGCCGTTGCTGTCCTTTTCCCCTTACTTATGGTCATTTTGGGCTGGACGTTTTGGCTACATTCTTTGAGGATAGGAGTCTGGATAAGCATGCAGCACACAGTAGACACTCAGTAAATGGTAGCTATTATTCATCATTTAGAGTATACGAAACTCATTCCTATTCATTAGCTCAGTGAAACATCCTGGCTGCTTCAGGAGATGAGCGGGGAAGGTATGGTGGTCCCATTTTATAGTTGAGGAGACTGAGGTTCGGAGCATGCCAGTGACATGCCAAGGTCCCAAACTGGGAAGTAGGGGAGCTGAAATCAAACTCCGAGTATCAGAGAAGGCAAGTCCAAGTTCCCTTCCCCTGGCAGAACCTTGCCTGACAATGCGGCATTGACTGATTAATAAATAAGACTTGTTGACTTGTCTTGAAAGCTTGCTTCGCCAAGTCCTACTGTGTCTTTTCCTAAGGAGGTTAGTGGGCTTCCCCACGATTGCCCTTTTCCTTGTGGGAAGGGATTTGTCAGTGCACATAGGCCAATCTCAGGGACCCAGCAACCCTTTCTGTCTCTGTCTCATGTTCTCTTTCTCTTGCACGCCAATCTCTCTGTTTCATTTACTTGTTCTATCTTTGACCAATTCCCTGTGATGAGTTGTGCTCCTGGAAAGCTGCCCTGTGACATTTCTTCCCTTTTGTGTCCCTGACAGTAGCATTTCCCTGGAGGCTCTTAAAGGAGAAGGAGGAGGGAGTGAAGAAGGCATGGATGCCCTAGCAGTGTCATCCAGCGACAAAGCCCAGTGTTCAGGCTAAAGCTTTGAGCATGTGTCCTTTCTCTTGTAGGGCACACACATGGTATTGTTCAGAACAGGTTGTAGTATGATTGAAACATTGGGTTCTTTGTCTAAGAGGGAGCTCAGTCGTGATTCCTAAAGCTGATTTGCTATGGGCTTCTTAATGTAGGGTCCCCTGGCAGACTTGCTGTATTGGTTTCCTATGCTGCTGTAACAAGTAACCACGAACTTTGTGGCTGAAGATAACACAGGTTAATTATCTTACAGTCCTGGAGGTCAGAATTCCTCAAACCAAGGTGTCAGCAGTGGGGTTGTGTTCCTTCTGGAGGCTCTTGGGGAGACTCTTTTCCTCACCTTTTCCATTTTCTAGAGCCTGCCTACATTCCCTACCTGGTACCTTCTTCCACCATCTTCAAGACCAGTAACAAAGCATCTTCATACCTCTCCCTACCTCTCTTTCTCTCTCTCCCCCTATACTTCCATCCACACCTTTCCTCTCTGACTCTGGCCCTCTGGCCTCCCTCCTATAAGGACCCTTGTGATTACATTGGATTCACCCAAATAACCCAGGATAATCTTCCCACCTCAAGATCCTCAACTTAATCACACTTGCAAAGTCCCACTTGCCACTTAAGGTAATCTATTAACCCCTTTTGGGGATGAAAATGTGGACATCTTTTGGGGCCGTTATTTTGCCTACCACACTTGCTAAGTGAAATGGGCTATCTCAGTGCCCATTTCCTTGGGAGACAGAAAAGCACAGAGGACCTTGACATAAACTGTTCAGATTCACACCCCATTCTCCCTGTCTTCCTAGCTCTGTTATCTTGGGCAAGTCACTTGAGCTCTCCATGTCCGATTTCCTCATCTTGAAAATAGGCAAACAGCGCAACACAACCTCCTTTCACTGTTGTCAGTCATGAATAGTGCTGGGGAGATAAAGCGTGGCACCTGGTAAATAGTAAGAACCTGCCCCCTGCAAAAGGAGAGATGATTAGGAATTAGGAATGCCAGATAGCATAATGGTCATAAATTCACAGGGTCTTGGTTCAAATTCCAGTCTCACCACTTATGAACTCAATGGCCTCAGGCTAGTTGCTTTAGGAGTCTCAGTTTCATAAAACAGAAATGAAACCATTATCATTCTGAAACGGGATTGTTGGGAGGACGAGATGATGCCGCTGCACATACACAAATTGTGCAGGAGGTAGTGGGTAGCATTTGTTGCTGTAGCTATTACTACCATCATCATTTCCCATTCTCTTTGGGGTGATGGAAAGTCTTACTGGGCTGCCTCTGCTCCATAAAACAAGGGTAGAGCAAGGCAGCTTGCTGAATTGGGGCCTGAGGAATCTTTGCAATGTTCTGTCATTGAATGAAGCCTCGAGAGCGTCAGACCCTGGCCGGGCTCAGCCTTGAGGAGTCTGGGTTTCGAGGTGTCTCCCTGCTGCAGTGCCACAGGCTGGTAGAGCTTACAGCAGCAGCTGGTTCTTTGAACAAAGGGTTCTCCAGAAGCACCCGGGACAGAAGGGGGTTTGGCAGTGTGACCAGGGAGGTGGGCAGGGTGGAGCAAGGTCCCCTGACAAGACAAGGCTAGTTCCTAGATGGCGTGGTCACCAGAGAGGGTGCAGAGCTCCGGTTTCAACCATATTATTATTTTTTAATTTTGCTGCAAAGTCCTTGTTTCAATGAAGGCTTGGGCAGATGCCCAGTATGCAAAACAGTTAAAAGCACCACTAACTGTTCTAGTTGAAACCAGAGTGGAGGGTCAGTTGAGGCCTCTTTTCATGTCCACAGGGGCCTCTAGGGGGCCTGGTTTAGAAAAAACTGACAGGGTTGTGAAAACACAGGCTTTGGAGTCAGACAGACCTGAGATTTGCATCCCTGACTCTGCTGCTCCTTGGTTGTGTGAGCTTGGGGGCTTCACATCACCCGTGTGAACCTTCATCTTCTTGTCTGCAAATGGGGCAATAATAGCACCCACTTCAGGTAGTTGTGAAGCGTGGGGATAATCACTGTAAAGTGCTTAGTACAATGCCTGACACATGGCAGGTGTTTAGGTATGCAGCAGGTGGTAGCTATTGTCATTCCCTAAGGGAGAGCTGAATTCATGAGAGGCCCTCCCAGAATACATGCTTAATGGCCGGGGAAGCTGTGAGAAATTCTTTGGAATTGGAAGCCAAGAGGCCTGGGAACTACTTGGGTTCTGATTCCACCACCAGCATCCTAAATGACTTTCATTTCTCCTTGGGCTTCTTGAATCACTCTTCAAATGTTTATTGAGGCAGCCAGGTGTGGTGGCTCACACCCGTAATCCCAGCACTTTGGGAGATCGACGTGGGCAGGTCGCTTGGGGTCAGGAGTTCGAGACCAGCCTGACCAACATGGCGAAACCCCATCTCTACTAAAAATACAAAAATTAGCCAGGCGTGGGGCGCATGCCTGTAGTCCCAGCTATTTGGGTGGTTGAGGCATGAGAACCTCTTGAATCCAGGAGGTGGAGGTTGCAGTGAGGTGAGATCTCACCACTGCACTCCAGCCTGTGTGACAGAGCAAGACTCTGACTCAAATAAAACAAACGAACTTGTTTATTGAGGGTTTCCTATGTGCCTGGGACTGCCCTAGGCAATAGACCACAGGTCCTGGCATCTGAAAGGCTTGCATTCTATACTCAACTCTGCTACTTCCTAGCTCTTTGGCTATGGACAAATCACTTCTCCTCTCTGGTCCCCAGTTTCTCCATCTGTAAAGTGAGGACACTGAATTTATGTCACAGGATCATCCCAGAAAATATTCGATGAAATTTTTCCCCTCAAACTTGTAGAATGCATTTGAAATGGACTCTGAGAGAGACATCCTGGAGCATGTTCTTTGGAATCATACAACCTTGAGTTTGAATGCTATGTCTGTAACTTACTGTGAAGCCTTGAGCAAGGAATTTTATTTCTTGAGTCTAAGTTTTCTCATTTGCAAGATGGGAATAATACTAGTGTCCTGAAAGGGTCATGGTGAGGACTTCAGAAGATGATACATGTAAAGTTCCTAGCAGAAGGGCTGGCACATAGTAGGTTTTCAATAGCTGCCATCATTGCCACCACCACCACCATAATCATCACCATCAACATCATCAGCATAATCATTGTCAATCAACACCATCACTATGATCATCACTATGATTACCATGGTGATGACAATTACTACCACCACCACCACTACCACTGAGGCAGGAGGATCATTTGAGGCCAGGAGTTCGAGACCAGCCGGGGCAATATAGTGAGACCCATCTCTGCAGAAAAAAAAAAGAAAAATTAGCAGGGTATGTTCGTGTGCACCTTGAGTCCTAGCTACTGGAGAGGCTGGGGTGGGAGGATCACTTGAGCCCAGGAGTTCAAGATTTCAGTGAGCTGTGATTGCACCACTGCACTCCAGCTTGGGTGACAGAGTGAGACACTGTCTTTTTTTTTTTTTGAGATGGAGTTTCACTCTTGTTGCCCAGGCTGGAGTGCAACGGTGCAACCTCGGCTCACTGTAGCCTCTGCCTCCCAGGTTCATGTGATTCTCCTGCCTCCCCATCCCGAGTAGCTGGGATTACAGGTGCACACCACCATGCCCAGCTATTTTTTTGTATTTTTAGTAGAGATGGGGTTTCACCATGTTGGCCAGGCTGATCTCGAACTCCTGACCTTAGGTAATCCACCTGCCTCTGCCTCCCAAAGTGCTGGGATTACAGGCGTGAGCCACCGTACCTGGCAGAGACACTGTCTTAAAAAAATTGTTTCTTAAATGAAGCTCTAAATGTTCTCATTTTTACTCCTGGGTCTCATGGGGAGAAGTAAGTTACAAATGTAGTAGCTAACCCTGGGCCCTCTGGTTGGGAAGCTTTAGATATGAGTCTCCAATAGAGAGAGTTCTCTTTCACTTTGCAGAGAAGTTCTAAGCAGATCTTGGTCTGTTTGAGATTTCCTGGCCTTTTTCCAATTTGAGCCGTTTCCCAAAGTTAGGAGGAATAGGACCCTTGAGATCTGGAGCACTGGGAGCCATGGTAATCCATTCATCTTTATATATTTCCCCTTTTGATACTTTTATTTCGTTGTCCATATAGCGATTTCACTTCAGAAAGCCAGTCTGGATCTTTCGGGGAAGGGTCTTTGGCCAAGGCTCACTGGTCTGATTTAGACCTAAAATTTCCCTTCATTCTACTCAAACCACATGCTGAAGGGTGAGATTGGCACATGCCATCCTAGGTGGGCTGTCCATTCCTTTATCGCTCTGTCCAAACATTTGTGTTTTAGGACAGGTTATGGATCATGAAATCATGGCAGTTCACAGCTTGAGTATTGTTATTGTTGCATTTTAACCTCTTGCTTCCTATCTTTAGGAAAAATAAGGTCGTTATATTATCATTTTTACAGATGGGACTTGGAAACATTAAATGACTTTTCCAGAGTTGTAAGGGGGCTGGATCTGACTTCCAGAAAACTGTCAAGTGCTTATTCAACTAAGCCACCCTGCCCCTTAGAAATTTCCATTTCTTAAGCCTCAGCTTTTCTGCTCTGAATTCTGAGAAACTCCAGGTACAGGTCAGAAATCTGCAGCAATGGGGGTGAGGACAGGTCATCTGGGCGAAACTTTGAGGGGAAAAACCACTTAGGGAGCCCCACACACTGGGGCCAAGCTCTTGTCTGAGCAGAGAGGAGCAAGGCAGGACTGGGGGCGTGTGGGAGACAGGGGCTGCGAAGTTATAGCTCCTTTGCTCTGAGAGTGAGTGACAGTATTAGAACAAGTGTGTGGTAGGTAAGCTGTCACTGACTAGACTGTGTGATGTCGAGAAGTCCCGTCCCCTACCCCTCCGGACTCCCCCTTCTCTGCTCTAACCATCCAATTACTTAACTTCTCTGCCTAGGGGTTTGCTTCCCGCCCATCCCCACCTCCGCCGCATCTTAGCGCTGTCCGTGGTGCTGACCGCCAATCCCCTGGTTGCCGTTTCGACCAGCTGGGATCTCTGGTGCGCCCAACCTCCCCTCCCGGCCTCCCACCTTTCTTTCTCCAGGCACCGCACACATAAATCACGGGTGGGAGGCAGGCTTGGTTCCCGCTTGGTTCCCCCTGCACTGGGAAGCTGCCGCCCCGCTTCCCTTGCTCACACGGGGCTTTGCAGTAGTGGTGGCAGCCGTGGCAGAAACCGGCTCTGGGGAAGCAATTGATTCGTCTATTGCCAGCAGCCCGGAGTTGCCTACGCGGACTGGAAAGGAAGGGAGAAGGGAGAGAAAGAGAGAGAGAGAGAGAGAGAGAGAGAGAGAGAGAGACTTACAGAGCGAAAGCCTTCATCCATGTGGAGGACAGTCTGAGGGAGCCACTGTCCCTTGTCCACTGATTCACTGGCTGGTCCGAGTTTTCTCCGCTTCTGGCAGTGGTATTTCTTTTTGTCTTGGTCCTGCATGATTTAGGGGTAGTTGATGTGTGTGTGTCTATGTGTGTGCACTGGTGCTTTGATTTTATTTTGGGAAGAGTAGGAGAGTCAAATGAACAATTTTCTTTCAGGCACCTCCGCTGAGCTTTTAAACCAAGTCATTGGGACTTAGCGTCTTCCTACCCGGCAGGGAAGGGAGGACTTGGCAAGAATTTGGCTCACCCATTCCCCCTGCAATCCTCCAGCGTCGCGGTAAGTGATATTCTCCTGGGTTGTGCAGATGGGCTAGGGGTATTGGAATCCCAATTGTGATGTGTGTTCATGAGCTGGTGGGGTAAAGGGTAGTTGGGAGGAGAAGAGTATCCAGGAACGACTATGCTTATTTGCCTACATCCTGCAGTGTTTTATCACCTAAGCGGCATCCCAAAGCCAAATGAGATTTTGGCTTAGTGCCCAGGGAGGGGGTAAAATGTGCTCAGGGAGGGGTTAAAATGTGCTCATGTTGTAGGCAATTCGATCAAGATTGTGGCTTCTGCCTAATTTGCCCTCTCCTTTGCAGCAGAAGCTGGTGAAAGTAGCCGGCAGTTCTCTGAGAGAGTTAACCCTTCATGGGGCTGGCTAGTCTGGCATGGAGGGACTCTGGGTATTCTGACTTAGCAAGTGAGTGCTTATCCCTGGAGGGGAGGGGGTCACCTGAGACTGGAAGGGTAACTTTTGCCTGGGCACACTGGGTAAGATTTGCACAGGACAGAGCTTAGATTGTACCCTCTTCCAGGAACAGCTGTGTAATTTAATTGTGGTGGTTTTTGCGAGGTTGGCTGTTCATGCTTTCCTGAGATGGAAGACCTGGGAGCCAGGAAAGGGCCACACTCTGCTTGGGATGAGTGGTCAGGCTGGCCAGAAGGGAGCAGCCACTGCCTGCAGAGGAGATGATGTTTTATTTTCACAGGTGGTGTAACCTGTAAGTGATTGTATGGGGGAACATCCTGGCACTAGCTTGGGAGATTCTATCCTTGAGTTCATCTCAGAAGGAAGGAGGGGAACAAAGCTTGTTCAAAATCTGGGGAAAGATTCCAGGCTTCAGCTTCAGTTTTGTTCCAGGGAAGACTGTTCCCCTGCACTAGTTTCTTTTTCCAAGATCCTGATAGGGAAAGGCTGCACCAACCTGTTAGTGAGTGAGAAGTGGAGGTACCTTGAAACTGAATCCAAAAGCTCACATTTAATTTTGAAATGCTTTTGATGCTAATCTGCGACCCATCAAAAGGGGATTTCACTTTGCTTTCTGCTTTGATTACATCTACTTTTCTGGAAATGAATGCCCTTATTTTTAGCATCTTTGCTATTATCTCAGGGGCCACCTCAGTGTTCTGCACCCCTAAGGATTTCCTTTTTGGATTCTTGCTCTTGGAGGTGGGAGGGATAAAGCAACAGTCAGAGATTGGCAAGCCTGAAATATAAGCAGGGTTCACTCATTCCTTTTTTCTCTAGCCCCATAGCCAAGAAGAGATGCTGAAATCCCAGAGCATGTGCCTGCTCAGGCAGGACATATGAGGCAGAAGAGGAGGGTTGTCCGGTGGTTAGTGCCAAAGATTTGGTTCTCAAAATCCCTAACTTCTCTTCCTAATTTCCCTTGCTGGGTGACCTTGAGGAGGAAGTTGCCTTAGATTCCTCACTGGGAAGCCTTGAGTGTGAATAATGAATGTGTGGAAATTTTGTTCAAATAAAGAACCACAGATCTGGCTATGGGTGATATTTAAAGTATTGAAATTTGGTACTAATTGACCAGAATGGCTGGGGTCCTGGAATAGGGCATCTTAGGGGGCCCCTGCTGTACTGAGTGTTAATCTTTTAATTGCTGGATTATGGAGAGGTTTGGGGGGATCTTAGGGGGCTATCAAGAGAGCCACGGAGGCCTCAGGGCAGCATCCCCATTTAATTTTAATATTTTTATTTTAATATTTTTAACAACTGGTTTAGCCATGCGGTACATGCCAGCCCAGCTGGGATAGCTAAGACTTGGGTGTCCAGATGTGGACACTTCCCAAATATCTCTCCACTGCCTCACTTCCTTAGGGATGGCCAAGATCCAAGAGGCCGCCCTCCCTCCTCCCCTGTCACATTTGAAGTGGTGCATTGTGGTGCACCAGGGAGAGGGAAACAGAAGCTTCTGGAAAGAGCCTTGGACTTGGGTCAGGAGACCTGGATTCCAGTCCCAGCTGTCTCCCCTTTCTGGGCCTCGGTTTCCCCATCTATGCAATGGGGCAGTCTGTCTGGGTGGCCCTAAGTCCCCTTCCAGTTCTGGGGTTCTCTGACTATGAGATAGGTATGTGTGTGAGTGTGAGTGACTGCACATGCCCATATTTCTAGGAAGGGTTAGCACTGTGCTTGAGAATTTATCCTGTGTCAGGGAGAGGCCCTTTGGGGGGTGAGTGGGGATAGGGGAGTCTCTTGTGAGAACTTTTGCTAGGTTTCTAGAATCCTGAGCTCAGCTAGAAAGGGGTCTGCTTTATTTATGGCCTCAAATGCACAGAGATGTAGATTTTGCAGCACTTCAAGGCTCCATAGAGACTCTTCTCAGGAGTAGCAGCAAGGACTCCTTGGAGAGGCTCTGCTCTGAAAAGATGCATATACACACAAACACACAACATCAGGGGGGTTAGTGGATCCTCAATAATGCCTATGTGAGCACCCCCCCAAGTTCAGGACCCCTGATTTAGTCTAACCCTTTCCAGGGGGGGCCAGAGAGGAAAAACAATTTGCCCAAGACCACACAGTAAGTTATGGCAGCAACATATAAACCCACCATTATGAAGACCAAGGCATCATCCCCTCACTCCTGGCTCCAGCAGCCCCTACTCCCCTGATCCAGCCTGAGGTACAGAGGAAGGGCGTTCAGCAGTGTCTTTCCAGCCCATGCTGGTAATCAGGAAGCTTAGCCATGGAGACAAATGTGGACATTTCCTTTCTTGTTGGCAGGAGAGAGGCAGCAGACAGAGATTCTGTGATTCCACAGGGGTAGCCTGGAAAGTCAGTCCCCCCAGCCTACTCTGCCTTTCTCCTTCTTATTGCTCCGTACACAGACTGGCTGCTTTGTCTGAAGATGTGCATTCGGTTGGGGTGGCTGCTCTTGGGCTTTCTTTGTAGGCTGTGATACTATGCTTTAACTCTTTCCCTCTCTGTGAATGGGTCCTACAGAGATTATGGCTTTCCAATAAAAACCACCATGACACATGGACCTGTCTTCTGCCCTTCACCCCCATTCAGTGGGGAGCTGATTGTAATTGCAGATAAGTCAGGAATTGATGTGAAGCCAATGAGAAGAAAACAGTGTGGTTTATTTCTGTTAAGAGCTGTGGCCATAATCTGGGATAAAAATAATTCTGGGACCCAGTCATGGTGGGCTGAAGCTGATGATTTTAAATAATTCAGCTGCCACCCAGGATGGAGAGCCTTGATGTGCTGAAAGAGTGAAGGAGGCACTGCAGAAATAGCCCCCTCCTTTCTGTGCCTCACACCTGTCTACCTCCTTAACCGGCCAGGGGCTGCAGTGTGGGCTCTGGGGGCAGTCAGATCTTAGTTCTAATTTTGACTCTGGCATTTCCTTGCTGTGTGACTTCAGGCAAGGACCTTAACCTCTCTGAGCCTCAGTTTCTTCAATTAGGTGTATTAGGGTAGCATGATACAGGGATTAAGAGGATAGGCTCTGGAAATAAATTTCTTAGGGTTAGATTTTGATCCTAGCACTTTCTGGTTGTGTCACTTCACCTCTCTGGACCTCAATTTTCCCATCTACAAAATGGGAATAAGAATGCAGTTGTGAGAATTTTAAGAGTTAATGATCACTTTATACTGAGTATGGCAAGGAGTAAATGTCCAACAAATATTCGCAATGGGGGCGATGTTGGTGATGGTAACAGTGAAATCACCCCTGACCAACATAAGAGTAGGGTGAGGTAGAGGAAGGTGAGTTCTTTGGGCTAGTTGTGTAGCTGTGTGACTCACAAGAGGGAGGACAAAGCTTGGAGACAGGAGCTGCCAGCCTCTCTTGTTCCCCACTGCAGTTCCCCAGTTGCTGCAGGTCCCCAGAACTCAGTTTCTTCATCTGTGAAATGGGCAAAATGACTCCCTCTCTGTTTGGCTTGTGAGGCTCGAAGCAACTAGCAGGGGAGTCAGGAGCCTGGGGGGTAGGCCCCAGAGAAGAATTCTAGGAGGAGAAGCCCTGGTGACCACTCAGTCTTTTTGTTCCTTCAAGTCCCTGGGAGGTTTTTGCTGAATCATCCCAGGCTATAAGCTCTGAGCCGTGTATTTTCTCTAGGAAACCTGAGCCTTCCTTCCCTTCCCTGGGAAGTGCCTATGGCACTTCTTTGTAGGAGTCCTCAGGTGCTACAGGGTGAGATCCTTAAGGGCCAAGGCTGTGCTGTCTTCATTTCTGGTGTCCGTGTCAGCACACAGCAGGTGCTCAGCAATGACTTACTGAGTGAATGAATGAATGAATGAAGCTCCACTGATTTACTAGTGAACATGTCAGTTTGGGGCCTGTGGTCCAGACAGAGGCCTCCACACTGTAGGTGCTCAGTTAGTGTTGATTATGATGAGTCATTGGTTTAAAAGGACTTGGCTCCTGCCTCACATTTGCTACAGGCAAAGGACAGGCCTCTCTCTCTTCCTGCCATTGCTATTTATCATGCATTGCACATTTATTGAATACCTACAGTATGCCTGGCACTATGATGGGCATTGGGAATAAAATGGCAATAAAGACACAATCCTGGCCCAGTGGGGTGGTTCAGGCCTGTAATCCCAGCCCTTTGGGAGGTCAAGGTGGGTGGATTACTTGAGGTCAGGAGTTCAAGACCAGCCTGGTCAACATGGTAAATCCCAGTCTCTACTAAAAATCAAAAATTAGCTTGGTGTGGTGGTGTGTGCCTGTAACCCCAGCTATTTGGGTGGCTAAGGCAGGAGAATCACTTGGACATGGGAGATAGAGGTTACAGTGCGTCGAGGTCACACCACTGCACTCCAGCCTCGGGCAAGACTCTGTCTCAAGAAAAAAAGACACGATCCCTTTTGGGACTTAGATAAAGTCAGTGGCTACCTACATAATGTGATGTTTGGTGGGGGGGTGTGGCACAAAGAGGGCTCCCTGAGTCACCCAAAGATATTCAGTTCACTGATATCTGAAATTTCCATCATTCAAGTTTCATTCTTTTTCTTAAGGCTCTGCTCTTGGTTAAAGAGCAGATGCTTTGGAGTGAGTTAATGCATCCAGCCTTATTAGTCATTTACACTTTAATGAGAAGCTATAAGAGCCTTTCCTAAAAGTGAAGCAGGCTTGGTTTCTTGGAGCAGGGGGAGGGGGCTGCATTACTAGGCTTGCAGGCAAAAGAGGGGCAAAGAACAGAGAAAGGCAGATGTTGCTGGATTTACATTCTGTTGGGGGGTAAAAGCTCTTGATGCCCGGAGTCATCTGATTTCCTTTCTGCTACTGAATCCCACAGGAGCATGACCTGGATTTAGCATGTCACTCCCATTCCCTGCTAACCTCAGACAATTCCGAGAAGTCATTTTTTGCTAGGCAGGACCCCAGGACTCAGTTTCTCAGGTAGATTTGTGGCAAGGCCTTAATAATCAGCTGTCCAGCCAGGCCAGGTCTTTGGGATTTGCAGGCAGTGGCTTTGAGAGGGAACAAAAAAAAATTTTTTTTTTGATAGGATCTTGCTCTGTCACCCAGGCTGGAGTGCAGTGGCATGATGATCATAGCTCACTGCAGCCTTGAACTCCTGGGCTCAAGCGATCCTCTTGTCTCAGCCTCCCAAGTAGCTGGAACTACAGGCATGACCATGCTGGGCTAATTGTTTAATTTTTTGTGAGATGGAGGTCTCTCTATGTTGCTCAGGCTGGTCTCAAACTCCTGGGTTCAAGCTATCCTCCTGCCTTGGCCTCCCGAAGTGCTGGGATTCCAGCCGTGAGCCACTGCACCCAGCCAAAAGTGATTCTTCTTAGCCCAACTCTGCTCCCCATTTGGGCCAGGAAAAGAGGGGAGGCAGCAGTGCTGAGGGCCCAGGCTGCTGTATGCAATGTTACTGTGGCTTCCTCGAAGTAATTGTCTTGCTGTCATTGGTTTTAATGATATAACACACGCTTAAATCTCATTGTAATGGAGCCCTGTCAGACGCTGGTTTAGTAACCCACCCAGTGAGCAAGATAACACGCCTCAGGAAGCTGGGTTTTTACCACCCCCTGCAATTAATCAACAAGAGGAAACTCATCTGACAGCATCATAATGATGTTTGGTTCGTGAAGGATTTTTTTAGAGAGCGAGTGGGGACAATATCTTCTCATCTCTCAATATAATCTGAGTGAGTTCATTCAGCTGCCTTTTTCTTTCTTTTTCCTCTCTTTCGTTTCCTTTTCTTCCTCTTTAATGCACCTACACAATGACGAGTGGTGACTTGTGAATGGAAGCAGCTTTCAGCAGAGAACATATTATGTAAGCAGGTTTTGGTGCCAGCCATTGATGGGGCAGCGTTCTGGGGCTGCGGAGAAGAGAGATGGTTTCTCGAAGTTCGTTGGGAGGCTTTTCATGCAAGGTGCTGCCAAACAGCAGCTGTGTGGTGCGCTCCATTGCACGTCTTCCTCCCTGCCCCCTTTCCCTTTTCCCTCTCTGCCTTCCTGTGTTTTTCCTCTGTCACTGTGGTGCTAAGTTCCTAAGTCTCTGTCTTTATCTCTTCCCCCCTCTCTCCTTTTCCCTGCCCCTGTCTCCTTACTTTTCCCACCCCTTAAATAATTCCCTGCTTTCTCCTTGCAGTCTCTTTTCTCCCCATGTTTCCCTCTCTCCCCTTCTCTCTCCTCTGCCCCTGGCCTCTCTTCCTTTCCTTTTCTCTCTCTCTCTCTGTCTTCCTCCTCTCCTAACTCCTCTGCCTTCCTCTTCTCATCTTTAAGACACACAGAAATTACTTGTAAAGGGAATGCATTTGTGAATTCATGAGACTCCAGGTGATGAGGGCTCCAAGTAGGGTCACCAACCATTCAGCTGTGCTTGGAGCTGAAGAGGGTCTTGGGATATAGGACTTTGTGTTAAAACTGAGAGGCAGACCAGGCATGATGGTTCGCACTTGTAATCCCTGCACTTTGGGAAGCCAGGGCAGGAAGATCGCTTGGAGCCAGGAGTTTGAGACCAGCCTGGGCAACATGTGAGACTCCTGTCTCTATAAAAAAGTTCAACAATTAGCTGGGCATGGTGGCACACACCTGTAGTCCCAGCTACTTGGGAGGCTGAGGCAGGAGGATCATTTGAGCCCAGGAGGCTGAAGCTGCAGTGAGCTGTGGTTGTGCCACTGTACTACAGCCTGGGTGAGAGGGTGAGACCCTGTGTCTAAAACAAAACAAAACAACAACAAAAAAGAATGGAGAGAGGCCTGGGCAAACTGTGATGAGTTGGTCATCTTACCTCCAAGCCAAATGCTTGGAATTTTGTGGAATTTTCAAAAGGCCAAAGATTCAGCTTTCCGGGTTAGTTGCCTGCCTTTCTGCTCTGGTGACACACAGTGGTTCTGAAGCCCTCCCAGGCTTGGCATTCTCTGCATGGCTCCAGCATGGACTATCTAGACACACAAAGGCCTGTCCCTCAGAGCTCAGAGGTCAGTCAGGGGCAGGAGACTTACTCCCTTCACCTTCCCTAACCCCTGTCCCTGACAAGACTGACCACCCAGCTAGTTATTCGCTCATTCGTCACCCGGGGGATATTGGGTAGAGATTGCAGGTGGTTCAGTGCCTGAGCTTCTCAAACTGGAGCCTGCATCAGAACCACTTGCAGGCGTTGTTAAAACACAGAGTTTTCTGATTCAGTGGGACTAGGATGGAGCCCAAGAATTTGCACACCAAACGAGTTCCCAGGCAGTGTTGATGCTGCTGGCCCAGGGACCACACTGTGAGAACCCCTGCTTTAGACTCATTCCCCCATTCCCTCCTTTCAAGACAAGTCTTGTACACTGTTCTAGGCACTGCAGACTCAGCAGTGAGGGAGCTAGAGTTCCCTGCCCCCTGAAGCCAACAGCCCAGTGGGTGGCAAAACCAATAAACAAGTCAACGCATAAACAAGAAAACTCCAGACCGCGTGAAGTGCCATGAAGGAAGGAGATAGGAAGACTCCATGGACAATGACAAGTGATGGGTTGGGGGAGGGAGGGGCGAGACTAACTTATAAAAAGGGCAGCCAGTGGAGGCTGAGTTTCTAGGAGGAAATAGCCATGCATAGTTGGTGAAGGGAGGGATGAGCCACACGTGGGAAGTGGGGGCAGTAAGTGCAAAAGCAGAGACAACTGTGGTGGCCACAAAGGACAGACAGACGGCTGGTGTGAGTGGGGTGAGGGTCACGTGATGAGGACAAAAGGAGACAGGGCCCTGGTTAGGCAGGACCTCCCAGGGTAGCCAAGGAGTCTGGGTTTGATTTTATTTTGCAGGGAGGGTTTTATGTCAGAGTCATGTGACCTAATTTATAATGTTCGTAATGATTGCTTTGGTCTCTGAGTGGAGAGGGGAGTGCAGGAGGTGGGGTGGAAGCCAGGGGACCAGTGAGGGGAGCTGTGATGGGGCAGGGACCAGGTGATGGCAGAGAAGAAAGTGGCGACATTTGGGGTGAATTCTGCAGGAGTGCAGACAGGCTTTACTGATGGATCAGACATAAGGGGAGAAGGCCGGAGGAATCAGGGTCCACTCCAGTGGGACGGGAACTATTCCTGGCAATGGTGCAGCACTTGTGATCCTAGGGACATGGAGAGGGGCCTTGGCTGTAACCAAGGGCCAGTGGGTTATGAGACAAGAACCCAGCAGTATGCGCAGAGTCAAGACCTTTCAGGGAGCTCCGCAAATGCACATTCCATGCTGGCTAAAATGCACGGTTCCCCTCTCCCCAGAAGAAAAGGCAGCAGCTTGGGTTTTTGTGTTTTTTTTTTTTTTTTCTCTCCCATGAATAGTGGCTGGATTAATCTATCAGCATGAAGCAGGATATTGTAACCTGGCGAAGGGGATGACACCTTGTGAAGTGGCAAGCTGGGGTGTCTGGCCAAGCCTTTCTCCAGGGGCTGAGGGAAAGGCTGCTGGATGTGACGGAAGACATGAGCTTCTGGTGTCTGCAGCTTCCTCTCTGATCTGATCTGAACCTGTTGTTCCTGGAGCTAGCTAGGCCCATTCAAAAAAGAACCAGCCAGACTGGGCTTGCACCTAAGGACGAAAGCAGGAGAAGCCAGCATTTGGAGCAGGAGCTGGGTCCTTGGTGGAGAAGGAGACTCTTCACACAGAGCACGCAGCAGGCTTGCCTTTCAGATAGAACCTGCCACTGTTTCTGTAGATGTTCTTTCTTCCTTTTTCTTTTCCTTGGAAGGGTTTATCTGACTGGGCAGGCCTATGTAGCCAGCCTTGGCCAACTTCTGCAGAGGGGTCCAGGCATGTCTTCTCATCTGAACGATGGATAAGTGCTTCGAGGAAAGCTCCCGAGGGAGAAATAAATGGTGCACCCTTGTGTGGGTGACTCGGAGGGGGACTGTGCTTTTGATTATAATGAGAGGGGAACTGGCCTCATTTGTAGCCTCTCTGTTATTCACGGAGGACTCTTGTGCTTTGTAGATTAGAGGAATCTTTGTTAGGGTGCAAGATGATGAGAGTTGAGTTATTTTTCCCTTCCTGGTACACAGCCATCATTGATCCTTGCCTGCCTCTTCCTCCATTTTTCATTATTTATTCTCTTTTTTCCTCATACCCCATTCCCCTCCATTCATAGACAACCCTATTCTACTCTGTTTATGCGTATTTCTATTGCTTGTATATGTCCCTTCAAAACACGTATTTTTATAGATCTCATAGGTTCTCACTTCTTTTCCCCTCAGCAGTATGTTTTTAAGATCCATCCACATTGCAAGGTGGCATCTAATCTTTTGCTTCTAATTGTTGCTTTTCTCCAAGGCATCAGTCCCCTATTTTTTCCTCCATTTTTCTTATATGAGTTTCCCTCCAGCAACCCAGAGTATTTCTGAAAATTTTTTTCTCTGCGCTGGCCAGCTAGGATTCTTTCAGGACAGGAAGACTCATTTTATTAGAGATTTAATGATTGTTTGGGCAACACAGGTAGATGCTTTACTCTCCCACTTTTGATTCTTTGCCTAACAAATGCTGAGTGTCCTCATGACATCAGACACCACGCATGCATAGAGGGAGGCAGAAGAGAGCAGCTGGTTCTGGAGCTGAGTGGACATGGGTTCGAATCCTGCCTCTGCTACCCACTGGCTGTGTGACCTTTGCCAAAGTAACTTAGTCTCTCTGAGCCTCGGTTTCTTCTGTAAGATGGGGATAATGCTAGTATTCATTTTATAAACCTGCTTGAGAGTGAAATAAGATGATGCCTAGTGTGCTTTGTGTGATTAAAGTTTTTTTAAACAGTCCCTTGGGTGGTTAGGTAAATAGATATTTTTATCCCCTCCAAGTTCTGCTGGGTCTGCCTGCTGTGCTGTGTGTGTATGTGTGCGAGTGTGTGTATGTGGTGCTGTGAACGTAGGGGGTATGGTGCGAGCATGTGTGTGTGAATGGTGTGTGTGGGAATGTGTGAGTGCACATGTGTGTGTTCAGGAGTGGTCCCCTGGCTCAGGCTGAGACGTTGCCTCCCCCTTAAATAGCTACTTCCCACTCTGTGTGGAGAGACCCTGCTCCCATCTGGAGTAGCCACGCTGGCTCCTCACCACCTCTGTCCATTCCCCAGGGCCTCTGTCCACTCCTCAGGGCCTCTGTCCATTCCCCAGGGCCTCTGTCCACTCCTCAGGGCCTCTGTCCATTCCCCAGGGCCTCTGTCCACTCCCCAGGGCCTCTGTCCTCTCCCCAGGGCCTGGGTTTCCTCATGTAACACTGACGTTACCTCTGAGAATAGATTGGTGAAAGGAGAAAGGCTCATTTTGTCCTGAACATGCTCAGAGGGTAAAATGCTTCAGCGGCTGGAAGTGGGAGTCCTTGAGTGGCCAGAGAGGCCCCCAGAAGCTGTCCAAAGCCTGGGATTGAGAAGACTCCAGATCTGAAAAATTCTTCCTCTGGTTGTCATGGCAGCGGGTCTGGACGGGAGCCTTTGTCCCAATTGGTTACTATGGCGTGGTCATTTCTGGTTAACACCAACTGGAGAGCAGCCCCAGGTCTCCACAGCAGGGTGGTCTCTGATGCCCTGGGGGGCTCCTCACCTGCTTCCAGTGTTACATCGCCCTATTGCTAGAAAGGGCACTGAGTTAAGAGTCTATCCATTTGGGTACAAGTTCCAGATGTGCTTGATAATTCATCCTCTCCCTCTCTCCCAGATAGAGAGAGGGAGAGGATGAATTATCAGGGAGAGGATGAATTAAGGCCCATGGATGTCCATGTGCTTCTTCATGAAGTCACAGAGCACTCTGTGTGGGCTGCCCTGTCCTTTGGGTTACATGACTGACCTCCTTCAATCCTCATGAAGCCTTGGGAAGGAGATATTATTATTATTATTACCATTTTGCAGATGAGGACACAGGCTACAGGAGACAAGGAGGCCTCAGTTCCCCCAGTTTACACTGCCTACTTACTATTTGCAATTGTGAAGATAAAGCAACTTAAAAGTGCTTTTAAAAAAATAAATAATTAATATAATTAATAACAAAAAATAAACAATAAGGCTCTACAGAAATCGATTCTTTAGTCTTCAGCTCCTTCCAGCTTGGATGCAATGCATGGACATCATTCCAATAAAGGGTTGGACACACTGGCCAGGAGGAGGCAGTATGCGCAGCCCTTAGAAGCACAGCTGCTGTCCCCAGAGCACCTGGATTGGAATTCCAGCTGCAATACTTGCCAGCCTGTGACCCTGGGCAAGTTACTTGGCCTCTCTGGCCTCAGTTTACTCACCTGTAAGATGGGAATAATAATAGTACCTTCCTCATAGAGTGGCTGTGAGAATTCCATGAGTTAATACAACATGAAGCACCCGGACACTGCTGGATACATGGCAAGTTGTTTGTTATTGTATAGGATTTGAATTTTTTTAAAAAAATTACTTTATATTCAGTTTTGTTTCACAATAACTTTTTGAAGAGGAGAGTTGGAATTACTTCCTCCATTACAGACGAAGGAACTGTGCCCCATAGAGGCAAACCAATTTCCCAAGATCGCAAGATTAGTTAGGAACGAAAACCAGGTTCAGTCATCAGGGATGACAGTGGCCAAACCACAAAGCTCCAAAGCATAGCAGGTCCACCATGCCAACCACAGTCAGACAGGCTGGAAAAAAGCAGACGGTGAATTTGGTGGTCTCAGGATCCTTCCCGGTAGATTCCATCAGGTGGGGCTGTGAGCACTTCTAGGTGGATGCAAGTGGTCACTGCACCTGCTCCAAGCCACAGACCACCAGACCACCAGACCACCCAACAGTGCTTGCTTCCAGAGGGTGGAAAGTTGAAACCACACCCCTGTATGTGCTATCAGCAAACTGTTGGGCTCTCTGTTCTTTAGCCCCATCCATTGGTTGGTTGAAGCCTGGGATGTATGTGTGCACCAGGCACGTGTGGCCCTCGTGACAGCTGGCTGGCTGGTGATAGAGCACAACAGTTAGGACCTCAGAACAGAAAGCCAGGCTCCCTGGGCTCATGTCTCCACTTCACCCCTTCCTAGCTGTGCAGGCTTGATTGATTACCACAGCCCCCTGTACTTTAGTTTCTTCCAGCTGCAGAGTGGGGATGCTGCTAATAACAGCAGATATCTCCTAGGGTTCTTGTAAAGATCAAATGGGTTCCTACCTCTTAGGAATGAACCTCTTAGGACGCTATCATTGTCATCATTATTTCATAGCAGCCAATACAAACTCTTTCTTTCATCTTTGGATTTTCCTAATTCAGGAAGGCTCCTGAAGTTTCTTTACTTACACTGGTGGTTTCCAAACTCAGATCTGGCCTGTGACAAAGTTTCCACTGACCCTGGTGAAAGGAGAAGAACGAGGCATTTATATGTGGGCAAAATGTTGCCGACCGAGCTTTCCTAGAAAAAAAACCAAACAAATCTCTATCCTGACAGTATCTCTTTTCTGCTTATTTAACGTTAAAATGTATTTTTTAAAAATAAAACATTGGCAATGTATGGTAGCATTTTTTTAAACAAAAGATTGGTGCCCCTTTTTTGTAAATAAAAACAACAACAGTGCAAGTGGACAGCCCTAAATTTGGAAGAAAATTTTACTCATCTGAGAAATTCAAATGTCTGCGTGCTAATTTTGTCCAATCATGAACCTTAGTGGTTATAACATTTTAGTGTGTGTACGAATCTTCTGGGATTTTTTTTTTTTAGTGCAGATGCTCAAGGCCTATCCCCAGAAATTCTGATTCAGAAAGTTTAGGGTCACACCAGGAATCTGCAGTGTAAAAAGTTTCCTGAGTGATTTGGGAATGATTCATGGGTCATTCGGGGAGGAGGATGAATCCTCTTTTTCACTACCTGGGAAATGGGCTTGAGTTTCTCCAGTGAGGGGACTCTGCACCCGCAGAGGTGCCCTGTGCATTGTCGGAAAGAGCCAGTTAGCTAGGTCATCCTTCCTGATTTGACTTAAGCCTGAGTCCCATCACTCTTGATTGTTTTGCCTTCTGGAGCCCAACTGAAGAAATAATATTCCTAAGACAGAGTTTGCTCGTTGAGAGCCAAATGCACATTAGGGGCAGTTGTGTGAGGTTAAAAGTATGTGTTCATCTTTTTAAAAAGAGGATAATTCAGAAGTGAATGTCCAGTCTCTGAATTGCTAGGTGGGACCTCCCTCAACCAACATACAATTATTCATCTATTCATCTGATAAATATTTATTGACCATCTACTAGCATGTAAATCACAGCCCCAAATATAACCTACAATGTTCATATTTTCCCAATAAAATGATGAGTCTGTCTCTCCCTCCAAAAAATGTTTTGCCCAACTTGAATAAATAACCCATTAGGGATGTAAATGGACTTGTCAAATGTCTATTAGTATTTGATTCATTAATTGTATTATACTCACATACTTAAAACCACATGGTTATATAAAATAAGCAATTCACCCACACAACTGCTCTTTCACCACCGATGCATATTGAGGAAATAATTAAACCAGGAAAGTAAGGAAGGTTTTATAACTTTAGTAAAAGTCACTTACTGCAAATACCTTTTGTTGACAAATAGGAAAGGAAGAGATACCACTTGGAGTTGCATGATGGTTGAAAAAATTGAGAAGGAATTTGCTTAAACTATTTTGTTTTTAAAAAGAAAGCACATTGGGAGAAAAGAGAATGCTTAACAGTGTGAAAAACGTTTTAAGAACCTGGACAGAAAGTGATTTTCAGCCCGGTACAGTGGCTCACGCCTGTAATCCCAGCACTTTGGGAGGCTGAGGTGGGCAGATCACTTGAGGCCAGGAATTTGAGACCAGCTTGGCCAACATGGTGAAACTCTGTCTCTACCAAAAATGCAAAAATTAGCCAGGCGTAGTGGCAGGTGCCTGTAATCCCAGCTACTCAGGAGGCTGAGGCATTGCTTAAACCCGGGAGGTGGAGGTTGTTGTGAGTCGAGATCACGCCACTGCACTCCAGCCTGGGTGACAGAGAGAGACTCCATCTCAAAAATTAAAAAAAATTAAAAAAAGGAACTGGTGTTTTTTGTTTTCTGAGGAATATTTGGTTGGGAGGAATCCTCATCTTCTAGTTGGTCGTTTATGGTATGTGATAGGCACTGTGCTCAGTGCTGGGACGTAGTAGAAAACAATTGAGATGTAGCACCTTCCCGTGAGCAGGTAGAAAATTATTCAAATGGCTGTCTAATGATAAATGAAGGCAAAGATTCTAAAGAGAGGGGCACAATTCACAAAGAAATTTGACCTAGTCTTGGAGGGCTTCCCAGAGGAAGTGATGTTTGACCTGAGATCTGAAGGATGAATAGGAGTTAACTGAGTAAAGAGAGGAGAAAAAAACAGTTTTCTTGGCAGTGGGAGCAACATGTACAAAGGCCTTGAGGTAGCAGTGCAGGATCTGAAAGAAGGCCAGCATGGTTAGAGTGTGAGATGTGAGGGTGAGATGAGGCGGGTGGTGCCTGCAGGGCCATGCAATCAAGACACATCAAGCAATTTGTCTTGATTCTGAGAGCAATGGGGTCTCACAAGCAGAAGGGTGACCTGATGTGATCCATATTTTGAAAAGGCCATCCTGCCTGCAATGCAGGGTTCACATGAAGGCGAAGAACTTGGGGAGGCTTGATGAAAACTTCAAACTGGCCCAGAAAGGGCTGCATTTACAGGCTGAGCCCTCCACCCTCTACTCCTCTTCATAGCACCAACTCCCTGGAAATGAAGAGGACAATAGGACCCCTCTCTACCCAGAGGGAGATTTTGTTCTGCAATCTACCACAGATGTGGGGCCCCTTCCTGAGAAGCAAGGGGCTCAGAGTAGAGGAAGGGGGTAGAAATAATTGCTCATCTATCTGTGTTCAGGTTCCAGCTCTGCTGCTCTGTGGTCTTGAACGCATTACCAAATCTCTCTGCATCTCAGTTTCTTCATGTGGGAAATGAAGATAACAATAACAAATACCTTATTGGGTTATTTTGGGAATTTACCAAGTCAATATATTGTGTTTGCTTGGACCAAAGCTTGGCACTTCGTAGGTGCTCAGCAAACATTAGTCACTGTTATTTTGATGAGGATGATGAAATCTCTGAGCTTGATGTTCTGGAAAAGGTCCTGTTAGTCCTTTCCACCTTCTGTCCACTACCCACCTCTTTCAGATCTTTCTTCAAATGTCATCTTATTTAAAATTGCACCTCCGTCCCCAGAACTCTGCCTCCTCCTTCTCCATTTTCCTCCCTGGCACTTGGCACCGTGTACCTGCTATCTACTTTAATTATGTATTTTGTCCATCATCTATTTCCCCCCGCTAGAATGTCAGCACCACCAGAACAGGATAATTTGACTGTTCTATTTACCACTATGTCTCCAGTACACTATCCCCTACTGTCTAGCATGGAGTAGGTGCTCAGTAAGTATCTGCTGGATAAATAAACACTAACGGTCAGCCTAATGATCTTTGCTCTTATTCAAAACCTTACCCTTTCTCCAGATGACTCTAACTAACCTAATGGGTCATTAAACAGCAACACCAGCAAAGAGAGGAAAAATCCTCAAGCCTTAGAAGGGATGCAGGATAGGCAGGGAAGGTGTGGAGGCTCTGGAGATTTTGGTGATGGAGAAGAACGTGAAGGTCTTTTATGAAACCAGCTCCACAGCCTGATCTTTCTAACCTGATTAATCACATTAAGCCTTTGTCAATATCAACATTACCTCAGCCCCAGCCGCGGCAGCTGGTGGAGCGGCAGGCTTATTCAATATTTAAGAAGACCTGCATTGCAGGCAAGGGTTTGGGCCGCTGGTGGAAGAGCAAGCAGTAAGTGCTCCGGGGCAGTCTCTTAAGTGGTGGATTATTTTTTAAAAGGAAAGAAACAAGAAAAGGGAAAGGCAACAAGCCCTCAGCCTCCCCTGGCTTTCCCCAGTTTCTGGTAGAGGTTGAGCAGCACGCCTGAGTTACTAGCTATGATTCAGGACAAGACAGTGTTGCTAGAAGGGAAACCATGAACCAGAACATATAGTCTCCTGGGTTTGATTTTATAGCATTGCATAAAGTGGCGGTTCTCAGAATGCGATCCACAGACCAGCAGTACCAGTATTGCCTGGAACTTACTAGAAATGCAAATTCTTGGGCTCTGTTCCAGACCTCCTGGATCAGAAGCTCTGGGTCTGAGGAGCGGGTATGAATTTGCGCCTTAAGGATCCCTCCAGGTGATTCTAATGTGCTTCCAAATTTGAAGTGTGCTGGCTTGAAGGAAGGGCGGGATTGCAGGCAGGTGGCTCTCGGCCCTGGCTGTGCATTATAAACACCTGGGGAACTTTAGCAATATAGCCATGCCAGGACTCAGCCCTAGAGTTTCTTCTTTAGTTGGTTTGGATGGGGTCCTTGCATTGACGTTTTAACCCTGCCTCCAAGGTGATCCTCGCGCAGAACTAGGATGTGACTGTTCACAACCTGCCTGACTTTGGTGAGTTATCTTAGCTCACAGATCCTCAATGTTGGCATCTGTATAATGGACCCTAAACCTCCCAAACTAAGGATGGGACTTGCAACAAAATCATGAGGCTTAAGACAAATGCTGTTGTCTTGTGAAACATCTGAGGGCTGTTTGGTATGCCAGTGGGGAGTTCATGAGGGTTTCCTGGGATATGCCAGTATCTTTTGACCACGCTTGACCATTTCCTTCTGGTGGCCTGTTCTGCCTCTTCTCATCATGGGGATCTGGGGCCACAAGAACCCTCACTATACAAGCATTTTAAAAGAACATTGCAGGCTCCTCTGTGTGGAGATGACTGTCCCTGGGAGAGGAGAGGTTGACATGAAGCACTAAGGGCAGAAAAAAACAAGGGGAAATAGGTACAAATTCAAACCTTATGGGCTGTGGTTGGCAATGAGGACTTCACACTAGCATATTATTACTCCACAATAGGAGTTACCAGTTTTTGAGCATTTGCTATGGGCCAGCACCATGCCAAGAGCTCTGCACGCCTCATTTCATCCCCTTCTTCCACCAGCCCTGGTAAGAGGGTACAATTATAACCAGCATTTTCCAGACAAGGAAAGGGAGGCACAGAGGTTAAGGAATTTGCTGAGTTCCAGGTTAGCAAGGGACAGAGCCAGGACTAGCCCCTGTGACACGTCTGGGGTTAACCACTTCATGTCAAACAGGTCCCTAGGCTCTCTAGGAAAGGTAATTACTGAGGAGAGGCACTAAAAGTGTCTCCAGAAACATGGAGTGAAGTGGCTTAGGGCGGAGTTGAACATCACCTTTCCCCGCCTCCTCTTACCTGTAAATTCCGACCCTAACCACAATGCCTCCTCCTGCTGGCTTCAGTTCTGTATGATAAGAGCTTAGCATTCCATTTCTATGGCTTCAGTATCCCCAGATCCCTCAATGAACAAGAACTATGTGAAAAAGTAAATAGGCCTGCTGGGGACATTTCAGCTTCCTTTCTTGAGTCCTTAGACTCCAAACTAAGAAATAAATCCGCAAAATCTCAATGCTTCTTTAAGAAGGAAATGACCCTGAAGTTTTCCTTTCTTTCCTCAAGAAAGAGCTGGAAATCAGGGCTGAATGAATTCAGTCCTCACTTGTCCTCAGCTTTGAAAGATGGGAACCCTCCTAAACCCTCAAATGCAGCCCCTATCAGTGACCGATTTTATTGTAGAAACTAAACTGGCAGCCTGGCTGGGGATGAACCACTTGCAACTACCCCTCACTCACCCTTAGCTCGCTGCAGACCTTCCACTTCTGAGCATGCTCTGCGGATGCTGGAGATTGACAATACACTTATAAACCCATTTGCTGCTCGGCCCTGGTTCGTTATCTGATCAGACTCCAGAAAGGCTGTGTGCTAGATGATCCCTGCAAGTTTTCTGTCCCTGGTAAATCCCCAATCCAATGTGTTCACTCTTGGCAGGTTTCTTTTCTTCCACTTTACCTCCTTCTGCCCCCACAAAAGTGATGGCAGAGGAACCGGGTCGAAATGTACCGTTAGTTTCTTGTGGGAGAAGCTGGCCCAAAAACAACCCCTAAGGATGGTATGTTGTATGTTCCTGACACTTTTCCTCCCAAATTGGCTATTTGCATCAACTATCTCATTATCTGCCCCTTGACTCCACCATATTCTGAAAAATAAAATAGATAACAGCCTAAATTACTAACATCTGCCCCACTGTAAGAGGAAAAGTGAAACTGTAAAAATGCCTTTTGATTAATCTAGTACTGCATACATTTGTTTATTGTATAATATTTATTATGTATATAATACATTATACTATGTTATGTTTTGTATATAATACATATTTTTGTGTGTACGTGTGTGTGTGTGTATAAAGAGAGAGAGGGGGGGAGTCAATTCCCATTACTCATGATAGTTATGTTCTGCAAAGTTGCCACAAACACTGAACTAGTAAATACTGAACCATATTGCTCCTAGGAGAAATACAGGGTTAGGTTCCTACGAGTTTTGGTTCCAGTATCTTCAACTGATCAAATTGCCTTGTTTTATGTGTGTTTCTGTTTAAAGACACTTCATTTAATACATTACTGATTCCATTAACAGGCTTCCAATATCTTCAACTGATCAATACTTATGTATACACATAAAACCTTGTTTTAAGTGTATTTCTGTGTAAAGACACCTCATTTAATATACTGTTGATTCCATTAGCACTGAACTTGTGGCCAATAGCATGAGGCCTTTATTCAGTTCAAAAGCACTGAACAAATTGTATCATATGCATTGTTTTCTCTGTAAGGCACATCACAGCCTTCCTGCTCCTAGGAACACTCGATAGCACTATGCTTGGGGGCCATTTTCAAACAGCAAAATTACCAACAAAAAGTGCAAAAATGCAAAAAAAGTGTGGCACTAAATAGACCCCCTCCCCCCCAAAAAAGAGACCTGATTACAGCATAAGAGCTGAAACAAGAAGAAAGAGATCTGCTTTGTTTACCTTCAGCTAGGAGCATGTACGTGAGGTGACTCAAACATTTTGGTCACTCTGTGCATGTCTGTGAATGACCATGAAAGGGTCATGGATATTGATTTTTGGGGTTCCAAATTTTAGCAAGTAGGCAAGTTTGCAAATATGGAATTCACAAATAATGAGTATTGGCTATGTGTGTGTATGTATCTGCATTCATCATGACTACACTGATTGCAAACCTTACTCAAACTAGTTCAAGTGATACCAAAGGACACTTATTTGCTAATGTAATTGAAGGGTCCCCCACGTGGTGAAGGCATGACTGGATCCAGAGGCTCAACAATATGCTAGAACTGAGTTCTCATCATCTCATCGTTCTGCTTTCTTCTGGGTTGGCCTCCCTCTCAGGCAGACTTCTTCGCCTGGTAGAACCCACCAAGTCCAAGTTTGTCTCATCCAGCTTCAGTTTAGTAGAAAAAAAAAAAGAGCATCTCCTTTCTAGGATTGCAACAAAAGTCTGAGCATTGAGTCTAACTGTCTTGGATTGGGGAACTTATCCAACTCTGAGTCAATTATATGTAGTTACAAGGGGGAATATGCTGACTGGTGAGGCCAGAGTCATGTGAGAACCCCTGGAGCTAAGAATTGAGGCCAGCCCCATCAGAACACCACGGTCTGAGGGAAAGGATGGCTCCTTTAAAAACCAAACCAAACCAGGGTGTTAGTACCAGGAGAAGGAGGAACTGGTGTCCACTCCCCATACCTCCATGGAACTTTCAGTCTTGTGGAGGATGATTTCTTGAACCAGCAAAGGCTAAGCCATGAGCTTCTGAATCCCAAATACATTAAAAATTCAGAGAAGAAAGAATGGATTGAAGAAGGCATTATGGAACAGATAAGAGTTGAGCTAGGATTTTAGGGCTTACAGGGAGAAACCAGCATTTCAGGGTGTGAAAAAAGTTTTACATCATTCTATGCCATCTTGATAGCTGCATGAATCTCAAGAAGAGTAAGTCAAGTCATATATGGTACATGGTTGGTGGATCCCAGCTTATAGAAAGTGTATCAATTTCTGATTCTGTCCCCTTCTCTCTCTCTCTCTCTCTCTCTCTCTATCTATCTCTCTCTCTGTCTTCCCCTCTCTCCCTCTCTCCCTCACATATACACAAAACCCCTTTGTATATTTATTCATTCACTAAAACTGGGGAGAGGAGGAGAGGAGTAATGTGTATGTGCTACTGCCTATGGTGCTGAACTACAGCTCTGGCCTTCTGATTTCTATCTCTTTGCAAACCTTCTTTGAGCCAATGTATACAAATTACTTAGTGCAATCCCTGGCACACAGTAGATGATAACTACATTATAGCTCTATTTGGCAGACTTGATATCTGGAGATGACGACAAGGGTAACTTCATCCTCTTTATTTAACCATGTGCTAGGCATTGTTCTAAGCACTTTACAAGTACTAACTCATTTAATCCTTTAACATCTCTGTAAGATAGGTGCTGTTATCCTTGTTTTTCATAGAAGGAAAGAAAGGCATAGAAAGGTTAAGTAACCATCTTAACATCACACAACTAGAAAGAGGCAGAGTGGGGACTTGTCAGCACCTCTCAGCCTCTGCACTCTTTTGCCTCCAGTGGTTTGAGTCATAACACCCGCCTGCCTGGATGATTGGGGAGACCAAGGGCTTTGTAAATTGCAGAGTTCTCCATCTACAGTACTTGATGTTTTCAGGGTTGTTTTCATGGGGGCAAGAAGAGAAGAAGAGGAAGATTGTAGTCCATTCACGTTCTCCAGCCAATACTGGCCAAGGTTTTATTTTCTGTGTCTTTCCCCCACCTGGTGCCTGGAAAGGAGGGGGGAATGGATAGGGGCAGGCCTTGAAGATTTATTATTCATGAGAACTAAGAGAAGCTTTTCACTGTTTCTGAAGTGGTCTTGGATTTCTTAAAATCCACACCCCAGGGAAGTGAACACAGCTGGACTGTGTGAGGCAGAAAGTGTACTTCCTGTGACTACAGACTGTGCTAAAATGTGATTTGGGAGAGGTAGGATTTTGGAAGAACACCTGGGTGATGCCTAGTGAGGGTTTTGCCTGAGCTGGTACAGGACTAGATGCTCTCTGTGTTACTTTTTGCTGCAACCTCAAACAACCCCACAAAAGTGGGTGCTGCTACATCCCCCACATAACAGATGAGGGAACGGAAGCTCTGAAAAGTTAAGTAATTTGCCCATGCTCAGACAGCTTAGCTGGGGGTTGAACACAGGTCTGTGTAACTCTAAAGCCTGGGCTCTTGCTCACTGCACTTGATGGGAGATAGTGTGTTGAAATGTGTACTGTAGGTGGAAATGAGGGTGTTGTGTTTGTATGATTTTGTGTGTGTGTGTGTGTATAGTGGAGCTGAGAGTGGTTGGAGAGCGGGTATGGTGGGTATGGAGTAAACTAGGATGTAGGGGGTGTTATGTGGGAGTGGGGTGTGTGTGTGTGTGTGTGTATGGGGTATATTTATGTGGGAGTGTGCACAAGTGTGTAGGGGAGGATGTGCGGTGTGGGTGGGGATGTGAGTGTGTGTATGTGAGTGTGTTTGTAGCAAGGTGAGAAGACAAGAAGACGCTTTCCTGGCCCATCTTAGGCCAGGATACTTCAGCTTTCTGTTATGTAACTGAAACTAGTTTTTCCTGCTTGATCACAGGGTCAGGCCAAGTCAAATGCCCTCTATATGTGGGGCATTTTAACCACATATAAAAGGGAAGAGTCTGTGAACTTGAGCCGTTCCTTTTCAAATACAGAAAGGAGTAGTTTCAGGAAAGCTCATCGCCCTCTTTATGACAGCCCCAACAAGTGGTTTTGCTGTTTGTGCTTGATTACCTCCAATGATGGGGAGCCTATCAAAGTAGCATGTCTCCATTTTGATGGGGCTGATGGTTAGAAAGCTGTTTCTTATCTCATGCCAGATTCTCTTCCCATACCTTTTACTCAGTGGTTCCAGGTCTGGCTAGGTGGCCAGGTTGTAAGAGTGGTTATCTAGACTAGTGATTACAACTGCGGGTATTAAAGGGAGAACATCTGGGTTGATAACTCACTGGCTCCACCATTCCTTTCTGGTGATCTTGGGCAAGTTAATTCACCCCTCTGAGTGTCAGAAATGGGAATAACTTCAGAGCCTACCTCACAGGATAGTGGTGAACATAAAATGAGGTTGTATATGAAAATTGCCCACCTGAAGACTGGTGCTGTTCATTTCTACACTACATCCCACCTCTGCAGACCTGTGAAATGTGGACCCTCAGGGCAGGATAGTGAGCTGGCCAAGAGCACTTGTTCTAGAGCCACACTGCTGGGACTCCAAGTGTGGCGCCGTCATTTATTAGCTGTGTTATCTGAGCAAGTCATTACCGTCTCTAGGCTTGGAGGGGCTGGGAGGAAATGTACGTGGATGCAGGAGAGAAAGGGCCGGATGGAGAGGTCTTCCTGACAAGAGCTATGACCTTCAGAAGAATATACCCCAGCCTGTCTCTCCTCCCTCCCTCCAGTCTCCTGCTGGTGCCTCCCATTGGACAAACCCAACCAGAAGCCAGAGGGCCAGGAGCCTGTTGGTGCTCACACAAGGGTCAGCCTCCTAGGGCACAGAGCAGGATGGAGGATGAATGGGTCTGGAGGCACAAATAGAAATTATCCAGCAAAGCTACTTTATTATTAAGTTGAACCACATGACGCTGCCATTATGCAACCATTTTTGTACTATAAAAATAGCAAATTAATATGTTTAACCCAACAAATAATAGAGCAGGATGGGCAGGAGCCTCATTTATATGAGACCCATATTTGAGTCACTGGATATTCCACCTGCTACCAGTATGACCTTGACAAACCTTGGCCTCAATTTCCTGGCCTATAAAATGGGAATGCTATGTCTCCCATCTAAAATTTGTGAAAGTGCCCCTCAGATGTGAGGACCAGGACTGCCGCCATTTTTTTAAGGAGAAAAATGCCCCTCTCTGCTGTGAGCGTTTTCTCTCCGAGGCAGAGGAGGGAGCAGGATGCCGTTTGTGGTCTTCCGTAGCATGATGAGATTTAGAGCTGCAGATAAGTCAACTCCAGCTCAGTTTTAATCAGAATGAATTTCACTACAGCCTGGGCCTGAGTGGCAGCCAGGGGCCATTAAGCTAAATGACTTGTTTTAATATGGAGACCTGTCTAATCACATTTTCTGTGTGGGGCCGGTGTGTCTGTGTGCGCATGTGTTGAGTGCTGAAATCAGTCCTGAGCCTTTGCCTTTTCTCTGCTTACCATAATGTAGCTGGGGCAGAGATAAGCCAGGTTAACAACATGACAAAAGCAAGTTTCCGCTTTATCAAGGAATTGGGTAATTGGCTAGACCATGCAGGGAGCCCTGAAGAGTGTTCTGTTGAACGGTGTCTGGTGTTAAGGTTTTGTAGACACAGGGCTCACAGAGACTCCCATAACCCAGGGGAGGAAGGAAAAGTTTTGGGTTCCCCTATCCAGCAGGAGACATTCGCCTCAGGAAGGTCAATCCTGGATGCTCTGCCCTGCCTCCAGTGGAGTCATGTACTGTATTTATTTCTGTGGGCTCATTTCAAATGCACGCTCTGTTGTGACCTCCTGGCTGCACGTCTTCCAGCAAATGACTTTACCCCTCCGGGCTTCAGTTTCCCAATCTGTAAAAGTGAGTCATGAAAGATCCTGTTTTCTACGATCATTACCAAGATCAAATAAGACGTTGCATGTGAAACATTTAGTGCAGCTCCTGGCCCGTAGAAAACACAGGCAGGCTGGGTTAGGTTGTGCTGTGTTGACCATTTCCAAAGTTTCAGATTTGTTTCTCACTCATACTACTTGGATATGGTGAGATAGCAGGGGATGTCTTCAGAGCTGGGACCCAGGCTGAGGAAGGCTCTATCTTCTTACGTATATGATTATCAAGATAGGAAAAGGGTAACGTGGTAAGTATGCACTGGCTTTGAAGCTTCCACTTGGAAACCTTCTTTGGTCGAAACAGGTCATGTGGCCACTCCCAGCTTCCCCAGGGAAAGGGAGAGCCAATCTCACCACATAGTAGAGGGCCAGAAACATTTAGTCATTAATACTAAAGACAACGACGGTACTCAACAAATGACCCACGCTTGAGAATTATTATATTATTATTATTAGTGTATTACTATTGTAGCTATTTCCATAATCCATCATTGTTTTCTTCCATGTACTTACTGTGGTTTCAGAAAGCCTGAGATATTTCATTCTAGTGCAGAAACTGGACTCCCATCTCTTAGGAAAACATAACTGAGATTATTATTTGTAATAAATTAAGGATAGCTTCTACTCGACAAGGGCATGTTTTGTGCCAGGCTCTGGACTAAGGACTTCAGATAAGTGATTTCATTTAATCCTCACAGTTCCATTTTGAGGTGGGTTCTGTTTTTGTCCCTGCTCTACAGATGAGGAAACTGAGGTGTTGGAAGGTAA
The DNA here is from genome assembly GCF_009828535.3 of Hylobates moloch. Taxonomy (NCBI): domain Eukaryota; kingdom Metazoa; phylum Chordata; class Mammalia; order Primates; family Hylobatidae; genus Hylobates; species Hylobates moloch. The sequence continues at coordinate 20,104,166 of NW_026652287.1, read as the reverse complement.
GTAAACTTGCCCAAGGTGACCTGGCTCATAAATGGCAGAATGGACTTGAACCCCAAACCCATACCTTTAGTCACCTTGCTGAGCTGTCTGCTAAGAGCAGGGGATCTTAGTCTCTGGATCTTCGAATGGAAGTTGGGGTTGGCTGAGTGGAGATGCTATGTACTATCATTGTTGATCCACAGAAATAGGGATTCAGCCCTGGCCCCACTTTCTCTTTTTAGCCCTGTTTCCCCTTCCTCCCTGTCTTCCATCTACCCAGGATCCATCCCCTGGGGTCTTTCTATTCCCTAAATGTTTCATGTCCATTGCAGCCTCTGAACCCTGTTTACTGACTTCTCCATCCATTCCTCCATCCTTTATTCTCACACACCTCAGCTCAGCCTTCAAGGTCCAGCCCAAATGTTCCCTTCTCTGGGAAGACACCCCCACCCCCACCCCAGGCAGAACCAATCCCACAGTCTGTCGGCTCCCAGGGAATTTTATACCCTTACAAAATATAAATCTTTTCTAGAAATGCACACATGTGTGTGTGTGCACCCACCCACCCACCCCCCCACCACACACAGGCTTTTTAGAGGAGGGAAGAAATTAGTCTTTGCTTTTAATTAATGCCAGCTCTCTCATCCTGACTTTTAATACTGCTACCTCATTTGTCTTATTAAGTACTTAGTTTTGCTTTTAATTAGTGTTGTTTATTGTCACTGAATTTTAATTGTCATTGTAGGGTCTCAGCGGGCCTTGGTGGGGATATATTAGAAACACTTTCTGTCCTCCAAGGAGCTTGGATGGCAGTGCCTCTGAGGTAGAGGAGGGAAGGATTCAAGGGGATTGCTGAAGGCTGGTGTATTTTTCTCCAGGCTTCAGTCAATTCTGGTTGTCTTTGGAATACCTGTTTGCTGCAAGGTAGCTTGGTCTCACCCAGAAGATACACAGAGAAAACTCAGGAAAATGGCAGGAATTTGATTCAAATTGGACTTGAATTTGACTTCTCAACTTAAGAAGAACAAAAGGCCAGGCATGGTGGCTCATGCCTGTAATCCCAGCACTCTGGGAGGCCGAGGCGGGCGGATCACGAGGTCAGGAGATCGAGACCATGGTGAAACCCCGTCTTTACTAAAAATACAAAAAATTAGCTGGGCGCAGTGGAGGGCGCCTGTAGTCCCAGCTACTCGGGGGGCTGAGGCAGGAGAATGGCGTGAACCCGGGAGGCAGAGCTTCAGTGAGCCAAGATCACACCACTGCACTCCAGCCTGGGTGACAGAGCAAGATTCCGTCTCAAGAATAACCAAAAAAAAAAAAAAAAAAAAAGAGGGTGGGGAGGGGACATATTGGTCCATAGTAGCTCAAAAGGCCATGATAGATTGATAGATTCGGGCATGGCTGGATCCAGCATTCCAACAGCATCATCAGGAATCAGTCTCTATCTCCCAGCTTTTATCCTTTACCAGGCTTTTCTTGTGTATTGACAAAAGTGATCAATAGCAGCTACAGACTTCTGTTCTATCCGTTTAGCAGCCCAATGGAAAAAGAATGCTTCTTTCCACATAGTTCCAGCAAAAGACCAACTCAGGCCATGTACCTATCCTTGAACCAATCACAGCAGCCTAAGGGGTATAATACACTGATGGGCCAGGCACAGGTCATTGGCCCACCTCTAAGGACTAGGGTTGGATGAGCCCCACCTGGACCACACAGACTGATACTGAGAGAGGATGGTTTCCCAAAAGAAAATTGGGGTGCCTTTACCAACAAAAGGCTATCCAGATAAATGCTGCATAGGCAAATGCAATAGATGTCTACCCTAGAGATCCACTGCAGTGTCTCACTCAGGCTTAAGCAAACACCTAGGATTTAGACCTTTGTTCCTCTCCCCAGCTCTTCCCTCAAACAACACTAACAGTGTCCTCTCTGACTGATACTTGGAAAACACTTTAGATTACAAGGCCCCTTCACATGAATTAACTCATTGGTTCTTCCCGACAACTCTGCAAGATAGGTATAAGAAGAATATATACATATATATATATATATATATATATATATATATATATATATATATAGCAGAGAGTGACTCTGTCACCCAAGCTGGAGTGCAGTGGCATGATCTCAGCTCACTGCAACCTCCACCTCCTCGGTTCAAGTGATTCTCGTGCCTCAGCCTCTTGAGTAGCTGGATTACAGGCACCTACCACCATGCCCAGCTAATTTTTTTGTATTCTTAGTAGAGAGAGTGTTTCATCATGTTGGCAAGGCTGGTCTTGAACTCCCGGCTTCAAGTGAGCTGCCCACCTCAGCAATGCCAAGGCTGGGATTACAGGTGTGAGCCACTGTGCCTGATCAAGAATAGGAATTTTTACATCCTCATTTCACAGATGCAAAACTTGCTTAGAGTCATGCGGAGACTAAAAAGGGGAGGTAGGATTGGATCCCAGTGCTCGGGGTCTGAAGCCAGCAATTGTCTCACTGCAAGAGGCTGCTTCACCAGCCAGTTTTTGCTGTGTAACAAACCATCCCAAAAAATAGTGGCTTAGAACAACAACCATTTATTTACCTTATGATTCTCTGGGTTGGCAGTTGGGTTGAGTTCAGCTGGGTTCAGCTAGGCCAAACTTGGGTGATCTTGGCTGAGCTTGTTCGTGTGTCTGTGGTCATCCTATATTTCGGCTGCGATTGGTAGGTGTGTGACAGGACAGCCTTAGTAGCTTGGACAGCTGTGGCCTTCTGCCTTGTGACTGCTCATCCTCCAGCAGGCTAGCCTGGTTTCTCAAATGGTGATTGCAGAGTTGCTAAAAAGTAGCAAAAGAGACCAGGCTTCTGAAGGGCTGGTATTTCCAAGCCTCTGAATGCATCACATCTTCTGCTGTCCTGTTGGCCGCAGAAAGTCTTAGAGCCGACTCAGATTCCATGGGTGGGGAAATAGATTTCACCTCTGGATGGTAGGAGCTGAAAAGGACAAGGATACAGAAAGGGAAGACATGGGGCTATTTTTTGTGATCAATTCACCCCATCTGCAGTGAGCTTACCTCTCTATTTCCTGAGCTGGGGGAGAAAGAAGGTACCAAATGCACCTTTAGGGAGCAATGCTGGTGGAGGAAATTTGGAGCACCGTGAAATCTATGGAAGCATTTAGTGCTTTTCCAATCACATCATATAAGTTATGCTCCACTTCAGCTGCTGGAGAGAACGAACACTGATGGATGATGATGGAGATATTGATAATAGTGACAATAATTAATGTTTACTGAGCACATACTATGTTCCAAGTACCGCGTTGTCTTTCTTGCCTTCATTTTCAAACCCCATTCTTCACAACAATCTTGGAGGCAGCATAGTAGAGTGATTAAACACGCAATGTGGCATCAGATCTTGTAGGTACAAATCCCAGATCTGCTGGTCGCCGGCTGGGTGGGTAAGTCACTTACCCTTCTAAGCCTCAGTATCTCCATCTGCAAAATGGAGATAATACTTATACCTTCCTTAATGGGTGTTTGGGAGAGTTAAATGAAGCCATCCACGGCAAGCATTTAGCCCAGGGCCAGGCACAACCTAAGTAGCCATTATGATGAAGTAGGTAGTGCTGGGATGACCATACTCATTTTATCAATGAGGAAACAGGCCCACAGACATTATGTATCTGCCCAAGGCCATGCAGCTTGTAAGTGGCAGAGCAGTGGAGGATGAACTCTGTGCCTACTTTAAAATCTGCGAAATGGGGACTGTCCTGTGTGGTTATTTAAAGGCTCATGGCAGGCACCATCTGTTATTGCTATATGGCAATGGGAGAACCATATGGAGGAGACAATGAGTTTGCTTTGTTGTTTCAAGGCCAGGAACACAAAGTCACCTTTGTCTCTAGGACCTCCCAGGTCTGTCTCTGTCCTTGTCTCTGGCACCAACCAGATCGGCATGAAAGGAGCCAAGCTCTTGTCGTTTCAGCCTTAGTCGGCTTCAGGGAAGGCTGAGAATGTCCCAGCTGGCTCTAGGAACAAGGAAAAGCCAACAGCAGCCTGTACCGTCTGGATGGGACTGGATGTGTAAGGGTTGCTGGAGTCCCATGAGAGAAGGCAGGAATGACCAGGCGGGCAGGCAAGTGAAGGGGCACTCGGCTCCATCAAGCACAGTAGACAAAGCAGGAGATCGCCGTCTTTCTCTTTGGTGTCCCAAGTGTCCTTGTCATAGTAAGGGTGTGTAGAAATCCCAACAGCCTGGAAAACAGTCAACTCTGGATGCATATTTGAGATGGAATAGAATATACTCGGCTTGCATCACTGTTCAGAGGCTTTCTGGGTCTCCTGCATCTCTCAGGCCGGAAGTTTACATGGTCTTCATGATCTGACACCCTCCCCTACCACCACTCTGATCTCAGCTCCCTCTTGCTCTCTTCACTCCAACCACTCTGTCTTCCTTGCCATTTCTCCAACTTACCAAGCACATGCCTGCCCCAGGGCCTTTGCACTTACTTTTTCCTGTGCCTGAAGTGCTCTCCCCCAGATGGCCATGTGGCTCAGTTTATTACCCACTTTGGGTCTTTGCTCAAATAGCATCTCTCAGTGAGGCTCCCTCTGACCACCTATTTAAAATCACACTTCCCCCCCAATTCCCAATCACCCCTTCCTCTTTTATTTTTCTCTAAAGCAGTCATCACCAGTGGACACATTTAATATTCTACTTGTTTGCTTATTGTCAGTCTTCTCTACTAGAAGGTGTGTTCCATGAGGACAATAATTTTTGTCTTTGTTTTAATGTTATATCCCCTGTGCCTAGAACAGTGTCTGGCACATAGTAATAGTAAATGTTCCATAAATATTTTTTAATTCTTCTAATTTCCCAAGAGAAGCTGGCAATCTGTGTTTTTAATTAAATCCTGTGCTTTTAAGATATTGATTGAATTTTACCCTTAAAAAAAAAACCCTTCATGGGCCAAACAAAACATTTTCAGCCTGGATTCTGTTCATGGACACTCCTGCTTCCCCCAATTTGAGGCCCTTTTTTTTTTAAGTACATTTTCCACACCATCAGATAGTCTGAGTGAGTTTTTCCAGATACCTAATTGAGCAGTGATGTACTGCACTCAGGGGAAGAGACGAGGGGCAAGGAAAGAGATCAAGAGATGGAACTGTCTGGGCATTGTCCAAACTTGTGGCTGCAGGTTCTGCTGCAAAGCATCTGGTTTAATTCCAAGATCGTTGGGATAGGGAGGCCAACTGTGGCATTGAACTCCACGCAGACAGCTGCAGCTCCTGCCGGTTCCCTGCAGTGCCCTGAAGTGCTGCATAAAATCCCTGCCAGTGTCACGTTCAGACACCTGCCACAGCAACTCAGAAACTAAATAGGCTTTGCGTTTTTTCCATTCAACTACAACTAGCAGAAAACCTTGGAGATTCTGGGGGATGGAACCACTGTTCCTTAGCAAGCGATGCTAAAGAGAGCCAGGGGAGAAGCAGGCAGAACCAATGGCAAAGGAGGAGAAGGGAGGACCCTGGAATCTGGGTTATCTGGGGTTAGGACAGAGTCTTTGTGGCAGTCTGAGATTCCAGGTCTGAGATTCAGTCTAAGATTCAGATTCATCCAGCTATCCAGTGCTTATTATTAGACGTTTAGATTGTTTGATTGAAGGAATTTAAGCAGGACCTTGGAAAGTTCACTTAAACTTTCCTCGGCTCAGTTATCCCATCTGTAAAATGGGACAAGAAGAGCACATACCTCATAAGGCTATTGTGAGGATCGAGGAGATAGAACTTGAAAGGTACCTCCTAAGGCTATTGTGAGGATCGTGAGGATCGAGGAGATAAAACTTGAAAGGTGCTTAGCGTGGAGTAAGCCGTTGATATTTGAACTTTCTGTTGTTGTCGTTGCTTCTTTTGTTACTGAAAGTAGATGATTCTTTAGAGTTTGTACAAGGACTGTAGGGGAGTTTCTGTCCAGCTAAGAAAGAAGAGCTGGAGTCTCTGGTTTCAGGAAAGGAAGTCATTTTATGCTTTTGAAGTTGCAGCTGCAGGGCTGGATTTAAGCCACTGCCTTGGCCTTACCCAAGCCAAAGTATGTGATCTCTCAGAGTCGCCTGGGAGAGGGCTGGGTGGGTAGGTATCTGTTTGTCTCTGAGGCTGAGAGGTGAGAATGCACCCAGGGGCCAGAGGGCCAGGAATGGATAACCACCAATCCTCTAGACACTCATCAGAACCCAACAATCCAAAGCCCAGGGGCAATGAATGGGTGTGAACAGAGTAGTGAGTAAGCACATGGGCTTTGAAGTCAGGGTCCAAACCCCAGTTCTGCTACTAGGTAGGTGTGTGATTTTGAGCAAGTGGCTTAGCCACCCTGAGCCTGAATTTTCTTACCTGTAAAATGAGGATAATACCATCTACCTTGGAGTAGGACTGTAAGGAGTAAAGCAAATGTAGGTATGGAATTCGGTGCATAGCAGGTGCTCAAAAAATTGTAAGTCATCACCCTATACACGATAAGTATAGGAGAAGCAGGACAAGAGAATTACCACTTTACAAGTGTTTGCTGTGTGCTAGGGAGAGTAGCTGATGCTTACTTAAACTTATCAGCTCAGTGATGCCAAGTTTCTGCAGTGGTCCTAGGGCTGGAAATTAGTACTATTTATGTGACACTTACATTTATACTTTTGCTTCTTGTATCCGTGGTTGGTTTCATTCTTCTGGTGCTCCCTGGGCCTCAGGCCTCCAGTCTATTATGACGATGGTTTCTCTGTAGTGAGTGATGGGAAAGTGGGGAGTGGTTTGAGAATGTCTGAGGTTCACCACTAGACTTTCTCCATTTCTGTTGACTCACGCTCAACTCCTCGTGAAGAATTGGCTTTCATGAAGTATCATCTGCAGGCCAGTAGGAAAACATCTTAGGAGAACATTTTAGGATCACGCTGTGTCGGATTAGAAAATGGCTAACTGACCACTAGGGGTGACGTACTGAGCTCGTGGAGCAGAACCATGAGAATCCCTGAGATTCTCCTGTCTCCTCCCACACAAGGTCAAGTTCCCTAGAAGCAGAACCTGAGATGTGAATTCTTGTACTAGTGATGGACTCAGGGAGTGCTCCAAGGAGGAACCTGCTAGGGAATGAGGGAAGCAGGAAAGGGCAGCAGAGGAAGCTAGGTGAGGGCGTGACTTCACCTGAAGTCTGGCCTCAGCCCAATCCTTGGGGAGCTCTGGAGTGTGACGGCAGCACAAAGCCATCTTGCCCTAGGAGAAGGGGGCTGTACTTTTCTACCCTCCTCTTATTCATTAGCCATTGGCTTTGTGCTGCTCCCCGGTATCTCTGGGCAAAGCAGCTCCTGTTGGATGAGGGCGATTCTCTGGAAAATGGTGCTGCTATGAGCCCTTAGTGTAGCCCTTCATGGCTAACACTCCTAGAGGCTGGGATTGGAAGGATGCACCAGCTGTAGGGGGGATCCAGATGAGGAATCAACAGTGACTATTAGGGTGCCTCCCCCCCAATTGCATCTCCACCTCCATCCCAGATCTGCCAGTGGACACATGCCCTCCTGTCCCTGGGCCTTTTTCTCTAGTTGTTCAAATATCCTTGATTGCTTGAACAATTTCCTCTTCTGGTCCAGGCCTGGTCGACTGGGGTAAGCACTAGATAAAGAGTCCAATCCTGGGATGTTAAATACATTGAGAGTCCCAAGTGGCCAAGCTGAAATAACCAGGGCTGTCCAGGGTGGCTTCTGGCCTGGAGGGATGGAGCTGGGTGGTTTCCACTGGGTGGTCAGCCAGTGAGTTTAGACTTTGCAGGTGGAATTTTAATGGGAAACATACCCCTGGTGTGTGTGACTGAACAAAGGAGAGTGCGAGCAGGCCAGATTCTGCCCTGAGGATGATGGAATTTGGAGATCAGAGTTCCTGGGAGGTGATCATGTGTCTCCTTTATCCCAGACCTACCTTCCTCCCAGGATCTCCAAGGCCAGTGTCTTCTCTCTGCTGCAAAGCAGCAGATGAAACCTTCAGTTACAGGTTCAGCTTTCTAGACCAACAGCAGCCAAGGAAGCTCATTCTAGGGGACTGAGCCTCTTTGCACTCAGCAGGGGCCAGGGGTCCTCCAGGTAGGGGCTCCAGGGAAGCCTGCTCGGCTCTCACCACAGGCAATAATGAGACATTAAAGTTCTTTTTCAGCAAATTTCTTTCACAACAGGAGCTGTCTCTCCTTTCTGTTTTTGAAGTGGAAACAATGAAATGCCCATATTAATCTGGGAAGATTATGTTAACCACATGGGAGCAGATGACATAGCTTTACTGTTAGGGACCTTCTCCGCTACGGGTCCAACCAGCATTGCCCTCCGGTTTCTCACACACAAAGATTGAATAATTACAAAGGATACAGGACAGGAGAGGGAGGTCACTGTGTGTTCACCTCCCAAGTTCTCATCTATTCAGCATCACAGGAAACAAGACCTACAGGGAAATCAGGACCCACTAGACACGCCAATCTACTTTCTATTTGTTTTTAAAGTAATTACTGCAATCTCCACGTGGTCTCTTCCCCCTTACTCTTGGTGGGACCTTCAGAGGGGTGGGGTCGGGGGCAGGTTCAGAGAGAACTGAAGCCTGGCTGAGTTCAGCCGCACTGACAGTGTTGGTGGAGACTCTTTCACACATTCAACAAAGTTTCATTATGTACCTTCTAGGTGCCAGACTCTATGCTAGTGCTGGAGATTAAGCAGTGAACAAAACGGAAAAAGTTCTGCACGGCTTACATATTAGCAGGGGGATTCAAACTCTAAGCAAAGACACAAACATAAAAATAAACAACTTATATTAAATTGGGGTAGTAATAAGAGCTAGGAAGAAAAATAAATCAGAGTAAAGGAGGCAAGAATGGAGAAGCGGGAGGAGGAACTATTTTATTTATTTATTTATTTATTTAGGTCATTTTCTTTTTCTAAAAAATATACATTTTATTTTAACTTCCAGGGTACACGTGCAGGATGTGCAGGTTTGTCACTCAGGTAAACGTGTGCCATGTGGTAGTTTGTTGCACCCATCAGCTCATCACCTAGGTATTAAGCCCTGCATGCATTAGCTATTTATCCTGAAGCTCCCCCTACACCGACCCCCTGTGGGAGCTATTTTAAATTGAATGGTCAGGGAGGCCCTCTTGGACGAGGTGCACTTAGGAATAAACCTACACAAAGGGAGAGAGTGAGCCGGACAAGCATCTGCAAGAAGGCTTCCAGGAAGTGGGAATGTGCTGGGGATGTTGAGGGAGCAGCAGGAAGGCCTTTGGGGCTGGGAAAGAGGGCGTGAGAAGAGTGGCAGGAAAAGAGAAGGAGGCTGCAGGGAGCCAGTGTGTGCTAAGGGGTTTAGATTTTAGTCTAGGAGCAACAGGGAGCCATTGAAGACTCTTGAACAAAAGAGTGACATAACTGACTTGCTGTTTTGGGAAGAAGGGAAGGCCATAAAGTACACACATCTCAGGAGTTTAGCTTGATGGCTTTTGCAGATGTATATACCTGGTTAGTGGCCACCCAGATCAAGATATGGACTATCTTCACCCCATGGAGGCCTCCTCCTGCCCCTTCTGAATCAATAGACTCCCCAAAGTAAGCAATTTATTTGCCCCGATTTCTGTCACCACCAAATAGCTTTGTCTTTTCTTAACTCTTGTGTCAATATAATCAAACAGTGTGTTCTCTTTTGTTCCTGGCATCTTTCACTAAACATAACGTCTATGGGTTCATCCATGGTGTTACGTGCGCTGTATCAGAAGCTTGTCTGTCATTGCTCACCAGCATTCCGCTGTACAAATAAACCACAACGGCTTTATCTGCTCTCTGTTGATGGGCATTTGGATTGTTCCAGTGTTAAGCTATTATGAATAAAGCTTCTATAAACATTCTTGTACATGTCTTAGAACATAAGCACTTTTTTCTTGGGTATATACCTGAGTAGAATTCCTGAGCCACAGAGTAGATGGACTTTTAGCTAACAGATACTGCCAAACAGTTTTCCAAAGTGGTGGCACCATTTTTTTCAGCTTTATTGAGATATAACTCACAGATAATATAATTCACCCATTTAAAGTGGACGATTCCATGACTTTTAGTATTCTCACAGAGTTGTGGATCCATCACCATAATCAACTTTAGAATATTTTCACTGTCCTTACAAAGAAACCCTGCATCCCCAGCACCTCCCCCAGCCTGGGCAACCACTAATCTCATTTCTATCTTTTATAGATTTTCCTATTCTGTATACTTTATATAGGTGGAATCTCAAAATATATGGGGTTTTGTGTCTGGCTTCTTTCACTTAGCATCATGTTTTCAAGGTTCACCTATGTCATAGCATATGTCAATACTTCATCTGTTTTTATGGCAGAACAATGCTACATGAATATATCACATTTTGTTGATCTGCTCATCAGTTGGTGAATACTGGGCTGTTTCTACTTTGTAGTTATTATGAATAATGAATGAAATGGGACAAGGGTAGATGGAGAAAGACCAAGGAGTAGTCAATTGCATTAAGTCAGGCAGGGATAGTGGCAGTTTGGATCAGCATAGTAGCAATGCAGGCTGAAAGGAGTAGGCAGATCCTAAATCTACTTTAAAGATCAAGCCAATACCATTTTCTGATAGCTTAGATGTAGAGTTTTTTTTTTTTAAAAAGGCAGGGACACATGGACACAGGAAGGGGAACATCACACACAGGGGCCTATCCTGGGGTGGGGGGCCAGGGGAGGGATAGCATTAGAAGAAATACCTAACGTAGATGATGGGTTGATGGGTGCAGCAAACCACCATGGCACATGTATACCTATGTAACAAACCTGCACGTTCTGCATATGTATCCCGGAACTTAAAGTATAATAAAAAAAGAAAAGAAAAAGAAAATGAAAAAAAAAAAAAAGGCAGGGATGACTCTACAACAACTAAGTCAGATGACTTGCTCAGTAGAAAGACCCTGGATTCGAGTTAAGAACTCTGGCCCACACACTGCTGGGGGTATGGTGGGCTTCCCTCAACAGTGAATGGGAAGAGCTTGGATTTAGGTGAGGTGGTTCTTCCCTCTGGTGCATTTCTTGCCTCGGGGTAGCTGTGACTTCCAGCAAGACACTTTCCCTCTTAGGGTCTCAGATTCCCCATCTGGAAAATGAAGAAACTGGATTTAGTTCTCTGACTTCTCTATCCCACTGGGTGTGTGGCATAAAGCAGGGACTTGGGAACTAAGGAGTGGCTGAATGATGGGTTGATGTCCTCTCTGGATTGATGTTTTCCAGGAGCACTAGACATTTACCATGACTGACACCGTGTTCAGCAACAGTTCTAACCGTTGGATGTACCCCAGTGACCGGCCCCTTCAATCAAAGTAAGTTGCTGCATCTTCCTGGGAGTGGCTTGTTTTGAGTCGATGAGGTTTTGACAGTTCTACACTTGAAAAAAAGAAGGAATAGCTTCCTTCCTTGAGGAAGTGGGAGAGGAACCTAGTGGGAGTTTAGTCATGAAAACATCTCCCCTAGTTTGACTATTTCGCGAGGTTGGAAGAACAAGATTAAATCCTGAGTTTCATGCTCCATAGAATAGGTGGCCTGGTGGACTGGAGAGAGAACTGACCTGGTGGTCAGAACCAGACTTGGGTTCTAGTTCTGGATATGAGCTAATTTACTGTGTGATGACAGGCAGGCAAATATCTTCCCCTCTTGGGGCCCTAGTTCCCTCATCGGTCAAATAAGGAAGTTGCACTTGATCAGAGATTACAAACTGGCAGACTCTGACCTGCAGAAGTGTGTGTATGTTTTTTTCTTTTTTATATTTTGGGCCTGATCATGTAAAAATTGGGAGATTTCACATGAAAGTCCAGATTTCTGACACGTCTTCAAAATATCAGAAGACCTGACAACACTGGACCACAATTTTGCCAGCAGTTCAGCAGAAGACAAGTAGCAGCTCATATGTTTAGACTGGCAAGAGCTCTGCAGTTTTCCACAGTCCCCATCATTCCTTGTTGGTCTCTAATACCTGGCCTACTTTGGACATTTCTGTTACCCACCCATCCCAGCTGGTCTCCGTGGAACAGATGACCTCTAAGTTTCCTTAACTGTGAACTTCTGTCGATCTTATGTTGGACAGTATTTTAGGGTCAGTTTAAGAGTTTAAATTCTAGGTAGGACAGTTGAGGATATGGTTATTTTTGTAAAAAGAATAAATGTCAGTGTGTAGTTGTTGTGGCTTGCCCAAAGAATGAAGAAAGGCTTTTTTTTTTTTCCCTTGAGACAGGGTCTTGCTCCGTTGCCAGGCTGAAGCGTAGTGGTGCAATCATAACTCATTGCCTTGACCTCCTGGGCTCAAGCAATCCTCTTGTCTCAGGCTCCTGAGTAGCTTGGACTACAGGCCAGCACCACCACGCCTGGCTAACTTTAATTTCTTTTTGTAGAGATGGGGTCTTGCTCTGTTGACAGGCTAGTCTCAAACTCCTGGGCTCAAGTGATCCTCCTGCCTTGGCCTCCCAAAGTGCTGGGATTACAGGTGTGAGCCACTACCCCCGGCCTACAAAGGCTTTTTAGCAAAGATTTTTCCTTATTGGAGAGCAGTGTTTCCCTAAACTTGGTCATTCGAGCACCACTTTCACAATTTTTACCTTATCTATGAAATAACATTGTTGTTATTTTCTCTTAATTGGCTACTTATAAAATGTAAACACTCTATTTAACAAGAGCTTTTTTTATCACAAATGGATGTAAGTGGATAATTAGTTCATGCTTTCTATGAACAAAGGTAACCATGAAGACAAATAATTAAAAAAAACAATGTTATTACATTCTAGCTATAAACTGTAGCCTCACAGAGGCTCTGAGCCTGAGACTTGCTTCCCACTTAAAAAGGCAACTAGCAAGTGATAGAGAAGAGTTAAAGTCATATGAGCACTTTCTCCTTGAAGTACATAAGTTTGGAAAGGAGATTGAAATGGGAATGCCTTTCTTATTATTTCATATTGCCCTGTCATTTACTGTCTGATTAATTTTTCTTCTAATTTCTATTAAATAATCCTTTCTCATTTTCTTAAGTGTATTCTATAACTTTCTAAATACTTGGGTTGTATATTTACCTCTTTAATATAAAACTTCCCTCTTTTCTAATATTGGTAATTATAAATGTGATACACAAAGTACCACATTCAAATGATCCCACAAGCTTCAACATATAGTATTTTCATTGTTTCTCATTTCTATGTATTTTAAAATTTCTCTTATGATTTCTACTTTACCCCAAGAGTGATTTAGAGGTATATTTAAAAATTTCTAGATGTTTGAGGATTCTTAATTTATTACTTTTTTTGTTGTTAATCTCAAATTTAATGGCATTTTAGTTGGAGAATATGGCCTATATGATACTTAGTCTTTGAAATGTGTTAAGATTTGGCTTATAACCAGATCTTAGGATATGCTCAACGAATACATAAGAAAAATGTGCATTCTATAATTATTGTTTGTAAGGTCACTCACATATCAAAACGAGATTATTAATTGTGTTTATAACTTTTTTTACATTTACTGCTTTTTAGTCTGCTTATATTATGTTGAAATCTCCTTCAATCACCATGGATCTGTCAATTTCTCCTTGTGGTTCTGTGAGATGGCTACAGGTTTAGAGTTGATCTATATTACTGAAAAATTGAACCTTTTATCATTATGTAATGTCTCTCTTTATCTCTAATAATGAATTTTTGTCCTAAACTCCCTTTTGTGATATTAAAAAACAACATCAGCTTTCTTTAGTATTTTTTTATCCTTTTATTTTTAATCTTTTAGTCCTCTTACATTTCGGGTAAGAGAGCATAAAGGGTATTTTTAGCCAGATTTTGTTTCTTTTGTTGTTGTTTAATTCAGTGTGGTAATCTTTGTCTTTTAGGTGATGATTTTAATCTATTTACAGATACTGTAATTATCAGCAAACTCTTTCTGTAAAGGACCAAATAGTAAATATTTCAGGCTTTTCTGGTCATAAAGTCTCCATTGCAACTACTCCAATTTCACTGTTCCATTGCAAAATCAGCCATAGTCAATATGCACATAAGTGAGCATGGCATTTTTTTAAAAATAAAAACAGGCAGCTGACTATATTTGGCCTGTAGGCTATAGTTTGCTGATCCATTATATAGTTTAACTTTTCTACTCTCTTGTTGTTTTTGTCTCTCTTTTTCTATGCTTCTTTTGTTTCTCTCCTTGCCTTTTATTTTTATTAATTGGTTAATTGGGCTTGGGGGTTTACAGATTCCATTTTTCTTGTTATTGGTTTCAAAATCATATGGTTCCTTCCTATGATATCCATGGCTATCCTTAAAGTGTTACCATTCATAACTAAGCATGTCTGGAGTTACTCACTGTCTCAACATCTTCCTCTAGACAACACAAGGTGGTTAAAACACTCTTACAAAATCTTAATTCCGACCCTCCTCACCTACATATGACTCTTCTCTAGTATCTTAGTTTAATCCTTTAACTCCGTATATTAGACATTATTATTTTATACTGACTTTTTTTTTTTTAATTTGCCTGTCTTCTAGTTTTTTGGTTCAATGTTCAAATCTTCCTGAATCTTGGTGCTTCTTGGGGCCACTTTGCTTCTTCCTGAAGTACAGCTTTTCATTTGGTAAAATTCTGTTGGTAAGCTCTCTCAGACTGTGTGTATCTTAAAACATCGATTTATCCCTTGTTCTTGAAGGTTGCAGCATTCTAGGTGGACTTTGAAGGATTGGTTGTGCTTTCAAGTGTCTGTTAAGCGTCTTAAGTCAACAAATTGCCCTTCCTCTGTAGATGGTTTTTCCCTCCACGTAAGCCCTTCTTTTTGATGTTCTGTAGTACGATGTGCTTAAGTGTATATTTCTTATTGTTTTTTTCTGCTTGGTGCGTGTTATGCTTCCCGAAACAGTGGATTCTTGTTTTTCTGCATGAAAATTCTAGAAATTTTCTAGTTCTAGAAAATTCTCAGCATTATCTCTTGAAATATTTTTCTTTCTTCAATTCTCCCTATTTTCCCTATCTGGAATCTGATTAGATAAATATTAGACCTCCATGTTGCTTATTCTGTCTCTCACTTTTTTCTTTGAGTTGGGGTCTTGCTCTGTCTGTTCTCTCCTCCATGTTTTATATCTCTTTACCTCTCTGCTGTATTTTGAGTAATTTCTTCACGTCTTTCATCCTGGCTATACTCTGTCTTAGAGCATATTAATTTGCCATTAAACCACTCATTGCATTTTAGAATTTAGTGGTTACATATTTTATTTCTAAAAATTATTCATTCTTTTTAGTATCTTCCTGACCATTTTTAATCTCTTGCCTCTTGCTTGTTTTTAATCCACATTTTATTTCTTTAAATATTTCACATATAGTAACTTCACATTTCTGTATCCAATAATTATACCTGAATCAGTGGCATGCTGGATACATACCATGAAAGCTCATTAGAATGGATGTTAAATTTTCAGGAATGTTGTGAGCCAGTTAATAAACATGGCCATTATTAAAAATTAAGATATATATTAGCCAGGAACTGTGACTCACACCTATAATCCCAGCAATTTGGGAGGCCAAGGCAGGAGGATCACTTGAGGCCAGGAGTTTGAGACCAGCCTGGCCAACACAGTGAGACTCCATCTCTACAACAAATTTAAAAAATTAGCTGGATGTGGTGGTGCATGCCTGTGGTCTCAGCTACTCAGGATGCTGAAGCAGGAGAATTGCTTGAACCCAAGAGTTTAAGGTTGCAGTGAGCTATGATTATGCCACCACACTCCAGCTTGGGTAACAGAGAGAGACCCTTTCTCTGAAATGAATAAATAAAGTTATGCTTATAGTTAAATCATATTACACACAACGGTGATAAATACTCAAAGTTAAACATGTTTCAATTATTTCACTATCTGTTTTTTTTTTTTTTTTGAGACAGAGTCTTGCCCTTTTGCCTAGGCTGGAGTGCAGTGGCACAATCTCGGCTCACTGCAAACTTCACCTCCCAGGTTCAAGCGATTCTTTTGCCTCAGCCTCCAAACGGGGTTTCACCATGTTGGCCAGGCTGGTCTTGGACTCCTGACCTCAGGTGATCTGCCCACCTTGGCCTCCCAAAGTGCTGGGATTACAGGTGTGAGCCACTGCACCTGACTTGTTTTACTACATTTTGATATTCTCTGTTATTTATGTCTATTATGCCTGTAAGGTGGAAATACTATATAAAGGTATGCTGCTGTACCTTTCTTCCCAGCTCTTCATTTAGTCACATCATGTTGGCATTTGAAATCAGCCTCCATAGGGCTCTTTCCCCAGAGAGTCAGTTGTTAAACATTTACCAGCACACCACCGCCTGAAGCCTCTGACCATGTAGGTCTGTTGTTTGTCTTTCCTGCAGATTTTCACTCATAATTACTTGCACTTTGAATGCTCAGTCTGTGAGAATCCTAGGGACCTACCTTGGGAACATTTTTCTTCAGAGATATTTATACTTGCTTCTGCCAGGAGTGAGATGTTCTGGTCACCCAGAAACACTTTAGCTCCCTTTGAGGGTGCTGGCTGCATGTGAGGGTCTCCAATTCAGCTTCTGCACCCTGTCAGGAGCTCCACGTCAGCCCCTGGAATGTAATGTTGGTATTTGCATTGGTTTATTGCTCACAGCTCCCTGTTCTGGATTCAGTTTGCTGGATTCCCTTTTTTAAAAATTGCTTTATAGAGATATAATTATACCTTTAACAGTACACAATTAGGGTAATTTAAAGCACAATTTGATAATTTTATATTTTTATTTTTTTTTTAGAGACAGTGTCTCACTCTGTCGCATAGGCCGGAGTGCAATAGCACAACCATAGCTCACTGTAGCTTCGACTGCCCAGGCTCAAGCAATCCTCCCATCTTGGCTTCCTGAGAACCTGGGACTGTCGGTGCACATCAATGCACCTGGATAAGTTTTTTTTTAAATAGAGATGAGGTCTTGCTATGTTGCCCAGACTGGTTCCAAACTCCTGGCCTCCAGTGATCCTCCAGTCCTGGCCTCCCAAAATGGTGGAATTACTGGCATGAGCCACCATCAGCCATAAAAACATGCATATACCCATGAAATCATCACAGTAATCAAGATAATGAACATATCCATCCATTGCCAAAACTTTCTTGTTACCCTTTACAGTTCCTCCTTCTTACCCCTCCCTCTCCCCACCCATCCCTAAGTCATCACTATTTAGCAATAAATTTGTTTGCATTTTCTGGAACTTCATATAAATGGAATCATCCAGTGTGTACCCTTTTTGCAGGGGAGCTATCTGTCTTCTTTCACTCAGTGTAATTATTTTGAGATCCAATCATATTGTTTTGTATATCAATAGTTTGTTTCTTTTAATTTCTGAATATTATTCCATTATGTGAATATGCCACAGTTCATTTACTCATTCATCCGTTGATAGACCACAGGTTTGGGCTAGTACAAATAAAACTTTGGATAGACACATACTTTCATTTCCTTGGGGTAATTACCTAAGAGTGGAGTGTTTCAGTCACATGGTAGATGCCAGTTTAACTTTTTAAGAAACTGTCAAACTGTTTTTCAAGTTTATTGTATCATTTAAAATTTCCACCAGAAGTGGATGAGAGTTCCAGCTTCCCTACCACCTCAGCAGCACTTGGTATGATCAGTCTTTTTAATTTTAACCTTCTTGGTGTGTGTATAGTGGTATTTCATTGTGGTTTTAATTTGCATTTCCCTAATAATTAACGATGTTAGACATACTAATATAATTTTTTTCATTTGTGTAACTTTTTGTTGAAGTATCTTTTCAAATCTTTTGTCCATTTTTAAAATCAGGTAATTCATCTTCTTGTTATTAAGTTTTACAAGTTTCCTTATGTTATAGATAAAATCCCTTGTGGATATACATGTTGCAAATACTCTCTCCAAGTCTATTACTTGCCTTTCCTTTTCCATAACAGAGTCTTCTGAAGAGAAAAAGTTTTTAGTTTAATTAAATCTATTTGGTTTATTTGTTTAGAAAGGGAGAGGGATCTTGGAGAATTTCCTTACTTTCTAGAAATCCCAGAGCTGCATTTTTTTAAAAGTTTGCTGTAATTTTTCTAGGATCTAATTTTATATTGGTGAAGGGTCTTTCTGAATATTTAGTTCACCCATATACTCCAAAGCAAATGTCTCATGTCTGTTTACTACTTCTATCTAATACCTCCTCCAGTTCTACAAGTTTTACGGTTTTGAAGACACTGTTGAACTCTGTTGGTCTCCTTTTCTCATAAATTGCTAGTTTCCAAAGCCCTTTTCACGATGTCTTCTTGGAGCCAAACTTATTTTGCAGAGAATATTTCCTCAGCCAAAAAGTGTGTCTTTGTAAGATAAACAGTTGCCTGAAGGGTGGATGGGGTAAAATATTTATTTTATTTAAGAAATGTCAGTTAATTAAAATCCCATCCATCAGAGTTTACTTTAGTCGATATGAAGCCAAACAATTTGCCTTACAATTAAATTAAAATTATCCGAACAGTCTGGACGCCATTTCATTAAAGCGCTCCTGGGCTCCCATGAAACATCTTGGCATTCTGAATGCATCTGGCTGGCTTGATTGCTGCTGCCTTTTCTTCAGATATTAAAATTATTTTCCAATAAATGCTAATGGGTGAATTACAGTCATCACACATGCTATCTAGTCTGCTGCAGTGGTGGTGAACTAATGCAGACGCTTATAATGTCTTTCTCCGGTAAATTAACAAATCTAGTTGTGATTAACTGCTGGTTAGCCAGATACGCTTCCTGCTTTTGTTATTTTCAAATGTCTTTCTCTCTCACCCTCCTTAAATTTAATGATCACGTTTGAAACCAACAACAGGGGAATTTGAGAGAAATGAATGCGTCTGCTCCTTGCTTGGTTAGGGCAATCGTTCAGTTCTTCACGTTAAGAATACATGGGGCGAAATGCTGGTCTTTGACAGTTGATACTTCTGTCTAGCGTTTAAGTCTGCAAGCCAGAGAGTGCCAGACATGGGAGGAGGAAACTGAGGCACAAAAGACGATATGACCTGCTTTTGGTTGCATGCCTCATAAACGGAGATGCTGGTCTCCGGTCTAGAGTGGAAGAACTTGTTTCCCCAAACTGGGGAACTTACAAGGGCTACTGTTCAGGGCCGATTGCTCTACCTAGTGTGGTCCTTGTCCCCCAGTGTTTGAAATAACAGAAAGCAAGAATGATGATGGCCGTGAGATCATTCAGTGTTTTCTTTTTAGTGCCCTCAAACCATTATTCAAATACATACATGATCAGCTCAGTTAATTAATAAGCCAAACTGGCTGGTCAATTTAATCAAAGATGTGGATTTCATAACGCTATGTTGAAGCAGCCTTGTTTTAGATATGCTGAAATAAGGTAATAATGGCTGAAACAAAACGGAAGTAGGTCATCATAATTCAAACTACGTGAATGTTTCATCCAGACAGTGTTGATATTGTTATGATTTCTTACCTAACTTTATTCATTTTTTTCTTTCTCTCCTTTCTCTGCCTTCCTTCAGTGATAAAGAACAGTGAGTATTTTATAACACTTATTTATTTATTTTTTTTTACAAACTGTATTTTCTCTCTTTCTCTGATCAAGGTGGCTTGCCCCTAAAGAGAGATGGTTAAAAAAGGAACTAGCACATTTTAAATATTTTTTTAAAAAGCTAAGTTAAAAAAACACCCACACCCGTCTTAGGAAAAAATATTTATAAAATAAAAAAAACCTCATACCAAACTTGATAAAAGGATGGAAGATATTTCTTAGCCCTCAATTCTTATTAGTGATTTGTAGGATTTCAGCAAGTTTATTGGCCTCTCAGTGCCCTTGTTTCTGCAGCATTTTGCTGAAGAACACTGTTCTGCGATAAGGAAAATGTTAACTCTAATAACTGCTACCATGAATAAAAGATGATGATGAGCAGGGCAGGGCTCTGGATTGTTATGTGCTGTACATTTGGTCTTTGTCGCCTCGTCAGAGGTCATCCTGATTTCCCAGCAAAACACCTTTGACGCAGAGGCCCTATCTTTTCTCACAACTTTTGTGTTTTTAATTGGATTCATTTCCTAAATATGCATGACAGATTGGATGACGGGTCCAATAAATGGGCAGCCAGACTGTAAAGCAGCCCCATCTTCAGTTGCGTGCACACATTCAGAAACTATGGAAAGTCATTTTTACCTCCCTCCCCGCCATCATGGGACTCTGGGACTCACGGTCCCTGTGGCCTGGGACACAGCCCTTCACCTCCTTGAGCCTTGGTTATCTTGTTTGTAAAATACGCACAATAACCCTGCCCCTCCCTCCTCACTGGCTGGTGGTGGGATCAAATGAGATGTTTGCAGGAAAGTGTTATCAACTGTAAAGCTTAACCAAACAAAGTTAGATGAAGGGGTGAATTGCAGCCTTGCCTTACCCTTATGTTTATATAGAGGAATCTTGCACAACTTTTTCAGCTTTTTTGGACCCAAATAACATTATCAGGCCCAGAATGCGCTAAAGATTTAGTTAACACAGCTAATACTTAGCCAGGAGACCCAGGAAAATCTTCTCCCTGCCCTGTGCCTCAGTTTCTCCATATGTCAGGTGGGAGCTTTGAACAAGATGCCTTGTAAAGACTATTTGAATGCTCTACAAGCTCTTTTGTTGGCTGGCAAGACCTTGGACAGACAAGATCTGCTTTCTATGAAATCATGAATATATTATTCAGACATGCTGGAGAGAGATGCTGAGTCATTGTCAGATTACAAATATGAACATCACAAGAGAGAAGTTCATGACTCCAAAAGATCTCAAGGCTCTTAGAGGCTTCATGAATGCTGCAGGTTGAAAGGTAGCATGTTCATTCTCTTCCCCTCTGTCCTTCATCCCCAGGCTCCTCCCCTCCTTCCCTCCCTCCCTCCCTTTCTTCCTCCCTTCCTCTATTAATAAACACTTACCCCAAGTACCTACTAAATACCAAGCACCATGCCAAGCACCAGGGACACAGTTAGCCAAGTATAAAATATGTCCAGTGGAGTCTGCAAACAAATAAAGGGCCAGTCACCAACAAATACACTCCAGTATGTGCAGAGCTATAATCATAGAATCACAGTGGACTGTGGAGCACAAAGACAGTCACCTAGCTCAGACCCGAGGGTGATGATGGAGAGCTTCCTGGAAGAAGTGATGTGTAAGCTGAGACCAGGAGAGGGAGGAGCATATGTGGAGGAGACAGAGGAGCTCCCAGTGGGGGACACGGCATCTGCCAAGCCCAACTGTGAGAGAGAACATGGGATTTTATAAGAACAGAATGGAATTCAGTCTGGCTAAAAAGATTAACAGGAGCCCCAGGTCCCGTTGGCATTCTGAGGATGTGGGGGACCCACAGCATCCCTTCTGCACTCCCATTAGTCTGGTTGGGGTAAATTTCATCCAAAGGAGCCTTTATGCCAGCTGGGCACGGGCAAAACGTTCTGTGGTGTGGCTGCCCCTCCTTTCCTTCAGGATTCATTAAAATCCCATTCACTGTGCTATAAAGAGACTTCCTGCAGACACCTGCCCATGTTGGCCTCCAAGGGGAAGGGAGGGGGAGAAGAAGAAAGAAAAGAAAAAGGATTAATTTTCTGCACACCTCTGCTGTTGAATGCTTCAGAGCCTTCGTGCCCTGACAGCATTTCCATCATCCCACTCCTTTAGGGAGCTATAATTTATTAATAGAGACATCTGGCGAGTATTTATTATGTGACTATTGTGTGCATGCAATGAAGAATCAAGGTGGGAGGCAGGAAAGATATGGGAGGCTGCTCCTTGCGGCATTTCAGGGGGAAACATCTATGAGGGGCTTCCAGCTGGAGTCTGGGTTAATTTCCTTTTGTCTCGGGGTCCGCTGACGCTGGCCTTGGTGGATGGCTTCATTCTGACCCCTCATGGTGCACCAGAGCAGGTGCCTTCAGGTAGCAGATGAAGCACATCGAGAAGGCCAGTTTCTCAAGTCCTGGACCATCCTCTCTCCAGTCATGATTCTCGGCAATTCCCTTTGTGAGTCTCAGGCATCTGGGAAAATGAGCAGGTTACCTACGGTGGTCTTTAGACTTTTTCTTAGCAGCGAAAGTCTTTCTTTGAATAATACTTTATTCAGAAGCTAAATATTTGAGACAGATAAGAGTGGAGCTGGATAAAGACCTTTAGTGGCTGAAAGCATTAAAAATATCATGGTAAACATCATACAACTGGACTTTAACATAATGCTAAACTGTAAAATAAGTGTAGGAAGTTTAACAAGTTTCACTCTTTTTTTTTTTTTTTGCCATGGTGAATAATGTATCAGTTAGCTTTCGCTGTGTAACAAACCATCTTAAAACTCAGCGACTTAGAACAGTCACTTGTTCTCAGGGATCTGGGCTTGGTGAGTGGCTCTGTGGACTTTGGCTAGGCTCATTTATGCATTAAAGGGTTGGCTGATCTAAGATGACAGTGGCTGGAATGATACATTCTTTTCCACATGCCTCACCTTCCAACAGGATATCCTGGGTTTTCTCATATTGATGGCAGGGTACAAGAGTAAACAGAAACACACAAGGCCTTTGGAGGCATTGCCTCTGGACTAGTGCAACATCACTCCCCTGCGTTTTATTTCCCACAGCAAGTCCTAAGTCTGGGCTAGATTTAAGGAGTAGGAAAATAGACTCTAGAGCCAGACGTGGTGGCTCATGCAGAATCCCAGCACTTTGGGAGGCCAAGGCAGGCAGATCACTTGAGGTCAGGAATTCGAGACCAGCCTGGCCAACATGGTGAAATCCTATCTCTACTAAAAACACAAAACACTACCTGGGTGTGGTGGTGCATGCCTGTAGTCCCAGCTACTTAGGAGGCTGACACGGGAGAATTGCTTGAACCCAGGAGGTGGAGGTTGCAGTGAGCCAAGATTGTGCCACTGCACTCCAGCCTGGGCAACCGAGTGAGACACCATCTCAAAAAAAAAAAAGAAAGAAAGAAAGAAAGAAAGAAAGAGAAAGAAAGAAAGAAAAGAAAATAGACCCTGACTCTTTGGTGATCAATTTCAAATTCACATGGCATAGGGCGTGGATACAGAGAAGAGTAAAATATTAGGGACATCCTTACAATAAACCATATTTCATGCTCTTACTAAAATATTAAATATTAATTTTTTCCCCAATGTTTGTCTCTTTTTTTCTTCCTAAATTTTTAAATTTTTTTGACATAAAATAGTTTACATATTTTTGGGGTACATGTGATATTTTGGTATCTATACACAATGTAGAATAGTCAAATCAGGGTAATTGAAATACACATCACCTCAAACATTTATTATTTATTTGTGTTGAGAACATTTTAATGCTAATCTAGTTATTTTGAAACATACAATAAATTATTGTTAACTACAGTCATCCTATTCATTGTGCTGCCAAATATTAGATCTTATTCCTTCTATCTATGAGTATTTTTGTACCCTTAACCATCCCGACTTTATTCCTTCCTCCCCTGGAAATGCAAAGTCTCAAGCCCCACCGCAGGCCTTCTGAACCCAAATTTCCGCAAAAGGCCCAGAAATCTGCATTCTGGCTGGCTCACCAAGTGAATCTTGGGCGTGCTAAAGTTTGAGAAGCGATGAGCTCTATCACAGGCTGGCCCTCTGCACTGCCCAGAGGCTTGTATAGGTTCAGACCAGTACCCAGATGGGGTTTACATTATCTTTTCCCAGTAAAGGTGTTTAGGTTCTAGAGTGGGCAGTAAAATGCCTTCTAAAATAATAATAGGTGTATTTTGGGTAGGGACATACAACCAATTCCCCCCTTCCACCTCAAAGGCAGCTCTGAGCATTTCTTCCTGCAGCCAGGACATGGCACATTGCTCTTTGCAGATTAGCCAGTGGTAGACAGGCCCTAGAGAGCCCCCAAATTCTTCATCATCTGGGGGAAATGTGCTTGTTTTCATTTCCGTTCACATCACACACACCATCAGCATTTTAAGCCAGTGATGGGCTCTTGGTGTCTCTATACTTTACATTCCCCTAATTAGACCAATCTACTGTGATCCTCAGAATGAAGCCCTGTTAAACTTGGTGTGGTGATGCACACCTCTAGTCCCAGCTACTCGGAAGGCTGAGGTGGGAGGATTGCTTAAGCCCAGAAGCTCAAATCCAGCATGGGCAACATAACAAGACCTTGTCTCTTAAAAAAAAAAAAAAAAAAGGCTCACTGGAAAAAATATACAAACAAAAAAGATATTTGGAACAAACAGTCAGAAGTTCCTGAGATTCATGCTTCCTCTAAACTCAAGAGCCACGGATAATTAAGATGAGGGGGGCAGGGGGTCTGGAAGAGTTGACTATGGCCTGGCCTGGGAGATAGAACGTGAGATTGGACCATCTGGCTGCCTTTTAGAAGCGCAGGATAGCATGGTGGTTCGGAGCACAAGACATCCCTCCTGGAGTTGGCTTTGCTGCTTCAAGCTGTGTGGCCTTAGGCAAGTGATTAACCTCTCTGAACCTTGGTATACTCGAGAGGAGAATAATGTTTACCTCATAAGATATTGCAAAAATTAAACAACACAGTAAACGTAAACCCTATGACATTAATATTATTATTAACTGCATTTGACAGATGGAGATTAGAGTCCAGAGAGGTAAAATACTTTCCCAAAAGTCACACAGTGCCAGGGTTTGAATGCAGATTGATCTGAATCTAAAGCTCAAGGTTTTTTTTTTTTTGTTTGTTTGTTTGTTTGTTTTTGTCCGTTGCATCCTAATATCTCAGTAGATTCCGGGCTGGGGTTAGTGTATGCAGATGAGAAAGGAAATCTGGGAGCTGCAGGAAGGATTGGTCCAGGTTTCTGAAAGTTCATTTTCTCCAGCATTCATTCCTGCCACTTAAAGTCATCTAGGTTAGTTGGTCTCTCTCTCCTTCTCTCTCTCTCTCTCTCTGTCCGTCTGTCTCTCTGTCTCTCTCTTCTGAATAGCTAAATCAACTAGGCTCATGTTTGTACAGATGGGCAAGGAATTGATTTGGACACTGCTACTACCATGGCTTTAAGGTGTCAAAGAGGTTCCTGATTTCAAATGCCAGTCAGTGATCCAGGCTGCACGTTTTGTTTCATTCCACTGGGTTCTTCCCACCCCTGGGTCAGTGACTCATTGTCTTCCCTACTCTTCCCTATCAAAACATTCTATTCATTCATTCATTCTTTCATTCAGATTCAGTGCCCACTATATGTGCAGTGCTATTAGGTAATTTTTCACTGAATTGCCACTGTGGCAAGGATTTGAGACACAGTTTCATACCAAAAATATTTAATAAGAAGAAAAAGAAAACACAAGTTCACCTTTTTGGAGCATTTACCAAGTCCTAGGATCTACACTAAACGCTTTATATACATGGTCTAGTTGACCCTCATATGAGCTTGATGAGCTCATTAGTAAGTATTCCCTTTACTAGATGAGGGAACTAAGGCTCAGAGATGTAACATGTTCCTAAGGTTGCACATCCAGGCAGGGCAGTGCCAGAAAAGGAATCAGAGCTATATGACCCCAAAGCCTACTCCTGCGTCCCCCTCTCTTAGGTTACTGTATCTTCATAGCAGCCAGGGCTGTCATTGTAGGCAGCCACCAGGTCTGCTTAGGTTGAAGGGCTACTCTGCCAGCAGCTAGCTAATGAGTTACTGTGAAAAATGCCAGCACTCACCTGGAGAGGCAGTCCCACGAAACTGTGGAGCACATCTCAGTTTGCTTGCAAAGTTCCTGGTGCAATTCATCCCTCACTAGAAAGTTAGGGCATCCTGGTAGATTAAGAGGATGGTCACAATAGCAAGGGCTGCTGTTTCCTGGGCACTTGGCATGCACTTTCATATTTAATCTTCCCAAGGGCCCTGTGATGCATGCCCTATTAACATTCTCAATTAACAGACCAGGAAACTGAGGTGCAGAGCAGAGCAGAGGCCCAGCACATACTGCCAAGAAGTGTCAGACCCAGGCTTCCACTCATTAACTCTGCCAAGTCAACAAGCGCTCAAATTGGCACATAGTAGGCCCTCTGGGCATTTTCTGGATCGGATACAATTCTCTAACTTGTCCAAGGGGAGCAATACTTTGATTTCCGGCTTCGGTCTTTAACAAGATCCCAAAACTGGAGACAGAGCTGCCATCCTATGTCCAGAAGCCCTTGGCAAGGATCGTATCCCAAGGACCGATTCTTGAGGCCCTCGTGCCCACATTGCTTCTCGACTCAGGAAGACCTAGACAAGCCCATTCCATCCCCAGAGAGCAAAAGCTTTGGTCTGAAAAACTGATCTTGTTTCTGTCTGTTTGCTTCTGGAATTAAAACATGAAAATCCACAGGAGGCTTGCAGGTTCCCACTGAGACCAATCGGCGACATTTTCAAACACGATGAGCTGTTTGTCAACTACGTGTTCTGGAGCAGAGGATGGGGGAAGGGTTTGGAAAGGTGCCAGCAGCCTCCAGCAGGGCTGCTCATCTGCAGTCTGCAGATGGAGGCAATTATCCTAGGCAGGGCCTCTCGGGGACCCCCAACCCTGCTTATGTCTCTGGAGCCATGTGTGTTCAGATGCTTGCATTTCCTGTGCACAATAACACCGGCAATGGTGTGGTGGTGGGGTGTGAGCCATTGACTTCAGGTCAGGCTGGCTCCTGACCAGATTGTAAGCTGCAGGAATGTGTCCTTGGAGGGTCTTCACTGGGGACTAGACCTAGAATCTCACATGTGTTCAGTTTTGGTCACTGAGCTGCTTTGTAATGGCAGGAAATAAATAAAGGGGGATCAGCAGAGAAATCCAGGAAGAGATGTGGTGGCAAAGAGGGGAGAATAGGGGAAGGTGAAGTGTCCATTTCCATGGAAAACTGATGAGACTTGGGAGTGGCTGAATTCCGTTATGACCGAGGCTCTTTGGGAAGGGTAGGTGATCTTCATTATACAGGAGTCCACTGTATCCTTTAAAAGTAATGGGAAGAAACAGCAGGCTGAGGGATATTGGCACACCAAATGGAAGATCTTCCCAACAGCATGGTACAGACTCTGCATAAAGAGAGTGAGGCCTCCATCACAGGGGGCATTCAAGCAAGGATGGAAGGATATCTGCCAGGAATGCCACAGCAGGCAGACTTTAAAGTGATCCCCACCTCTTGGTGTTCATGCCTTCGTGTAATGCCCTGACCCTGAGTGTAGGCAGGACCTGAGCCTTGCTTCTAGGCTATAGAATACAGCAAAGGGGATGAGCTGTCACTCTTGGGATCACATTATGTTATATAAGACTCTGTCTTGGGTGACAGGAGCTAGAGATGCTCCTTGTGTACTTGATGAAGGAAGTGGTCCACAGGATGGGATCAGAGAGGTCCACATGATTAGGAAATGTAGGCAGCCTCTAGTAGCTGGGGTAGGGACTCCCTCAACAGCCAACAAAAGGCCATGGCCCTCAGTCATACAGCTGCAAGCAAATTAATTCTGCCAATGACACAAATTTGCTTAGAAGCTAATTCTTCCCCTATCAAGCCCCCAGATGAGAACATGGCCCAGCCCATACCTTGATTGCAGCCTTGTGAAATCCTGAGCAGAAGACCCAGTTAAGCCAAGCCCAGACTCCTGACCCCTAGAAACTGTGAGAAAATAAATGTGTGTTAGTTTAAGCCCCCACATTTGTAAGAATGTGTCATGCAGCAATAGAACATGAATCCAGACACTGTGGGGAGGGTGCTACCAGTCTGTCTCTATCCTCCTGCTGGACTGGGTTTCCTAGTTATCTGATAACAAATCATCTCAAAAAAGTGGCTTAAAATTATAGAAACCATTGATTATTCCTCACAGTTTCTGTGAGTAGGAATAGGAGGGTGCCAGGGAAGCCCTGGCGCAAAGTCACTCAAGCAGCTGCAGACATGTCACCTGGGGCAGCAGTTATCTGAAGGCTTCATAGGGAATTGAGGAGCTGCTCATGTAGCTGGCAGTTTGGTGCTAGCTGTTGGCTGGGGGCCTCAGTTCCCCTCCATGTGGGCCTCTCCACGGGGCTGTTTGAGTGTCCTCACAACATGGCGGCTGGCCAAGAGACCAAGGTGGATGCTTCAGTGTCTTTTATGACTTGGAAGCCACACAGCGTCACTTCCACTGTATTTAGTTGGTCACACCGGATCAGCCTTGATTCAGCATGGGAGGGGACTACACACAGGAGGGTATGAATAACAGGAGGCAGGGACCTCTGGGGACCCTCCTAGAGGCTGGCCACCATACTGGTCTTCTTTCCCTCTAGCATGCTGCCTGCTTGCTCTACTCCAGCTTTTTTGCAAAGACCATTCCCTTTGCCAGACTCGATCTCTCCCCTCCCTTCCATCACCCCTTCAGCTTATCTTTGAGGTCTCAGCAGGAATCAGCCATGGCTCTGTGGGGCCCAAAGCTTATATACTTAAGGGGCCCTCTTCAAGATCAAAAAGACAAAACCAGCTTGCTTCTGCAAACTTTCCTAATCACATGACCATTGCTAGGGCCCATCCTAGGGCCTCGGGAGGTGCCTGTGCGAACAGGGGGCCCTGAAGCTTCATCTTCACCAGGATCACAGTGAATTCTCTTCGCTTCCTCAAGAAGCTCTGCCCAATCTCTAGGCTGAGTAACCTCCATTGCTTCAGTCTCCCTGCATGTCACCTGTATAATTAGGCATTTAACATCTCCTTTGGCCACCAGGGACCAGGTCTTATTCAAAAACTCTTTTTATGTACTTGCCGTCAGAGAATGATCTAAATGCATGGACACAATAGAGAACCAGGGCCAGATAAGGTCCGTGCCATCCTGTAATCTATGTTCTGGTGGGAGATAAAAGGGAAATAAATATATAATAAGAAAAAATTTAAAAGATAACTTCAGCTAGAGACGGGTGCAATGGAGAAAGTGAACCAGGGCAATGAGAGATCAAAGACAGCCTCTCTGAGACCAGGATGATGAGAGGGAAGATCCAGGGAGATAAGTGTTCCTGGCAGGGGGAACTGCAAGTGCAAAGGCCCCGAGGCAAAAAGAAGACTTCCGTGTTTAAGATGGAGCAGAGAGGCCAGTGCGCCTGGAGCCTAGTGACCGGGGGAGCAAGGGGCAATGAGGACAGAGGGGCAGGTAAAGGACAGACCAGGTAAGACTTTGCAGAATAAGCAAGAAGTCTGAATTTTATTTTTATCAAGGTAAAATTCATGTACCCTAAAAGTAATCATTGTAAAGCATACAATTCAGTGGCATTTAGTATCTTCACAATGTTGTGCAACCATCACTTCTGCCTAATTCTGGGTTTTATTCTAAGTCAATGAGACACCACTGGCGAGTTCTGAGCAAGGGGTTTGAGCAGTGTTATCATGTGCTCATCCCAGAGGCATCCCATCCAAGGCCACACGTGGGAAGGTAAGGTGTGTTTCCACCAGAATTTCCCCAGGCTGCGTCCTCCTTCCCTTTCTGGAAACAAGACTTGCCCCAAGACATCTGCCTCCCTTTTCCTTCAAACTCTTCCTTCTCTGCTCTTCAGAGCAAGCTAGCTAAGGTGGGGGGATGGCAGAAGATGGGAAGGAGGGAGGAAGATGGGCTTTTAATTTCCAGCTTCCATTGTCAAAAGGCAATTTCATGCCTGCTGCTGTGATTAGGCCAGCAGAAGGGACCAAGGCTGGCAGCTAATGGGGGACTGGCTCCTGAGGATTCAGAGTTCCTAATATTTTTCCCTCATAGGGACAAGAATTTCTAGTGGTGTTCAACCCTGCCTTCCACTCCAGTGATGCACCTCAGAGCCTTGGGTCATGGACCATGGTGTTAGTGGAGAGGATCCTAATTTGTCATAGACCTGTTCCCAGCAGCCTCTGATTGTCTGAACCATTGCTGGGGCCACAGGTCCCATTCTTTCCGTCTCATGGAGGGTAAATGTGCAGGCTGCCCGGGTCTGAATCCTGCCGCTGCCACTTGCCAGCCACACAACCTTGGGCAAGTGCTCTAATTTCTCCATGCCTCAGCCTCCTCACCAGGAAGTACGGACACAAACAGCCCCTGCCTTGTAGGGGTGATGTGAGGATTGAATGAGGTAATGCAGGCACACGGGGGACTTACATGAGAGATAATAAGCTGATGCGGGCACACAGTGGGCATGTGTGAGAGATAATTAGGTAATGTGGGCACCAATAGATGTTACGTCAGTGTTCGCTTAAAAAGAAAAGGCAAAAAGAACACAAGATAGAACCCAAAATGTTACCAGAGACTTTGAGGCTGGAAATCTAGACATTTATGTGAATTCAAGAGATTTTTGGAACCTAGTTGGCAACCAGTTTAAACTTATTTTAAAAAACTCCGTGGCCCCCAAAAGCCATCTCTCTGCCAGGCAGATGCTATGGTCAACCTGGGACCCAGGGCTTCAGACTGCCTGTCCTGAATCATTTCCACTCCAGTTGTAGAAGTCTACTACTCTGGAATCTTTTCTGAAATATCTTTACTCTCCAGGTTTCCATGAGCTTGCTGAAAATGTCATGGAGTGTCTACTGTGTACTAAGCACATAGCAAAATAAACTCATCAGAAGCCTAAGAGGGAAGTATGTGTGTCCCATTGCACAGAGGAGCACACTGAGGCTCTGAGAGAGATGATCCTTTTGCCCACAGTTCCCCAGACAGTGAGTTTCCCAGCAGGACTTTGAACTACTGTTTTCTGCCCACCCTCACACCTTCCCAAATTTCCTTTCAGGCTTCAGGCAGGCTGGTCTGTCCACCCCAGTGGTCAGCCTGACAGGCAGAGGAAGCAGGAAGAGCTGACTGATGAGGAGAAAGAAATCATCAACAGGGTGATCGCTCGAGCTGAGAAAATGGAAGAGATGGAGCAGGAGCGAATCGGGTGAGGCTTAACACTTCCCATTCACCCCAGAGCCGCTGTGGCAGGAGGGTGTGCTGGGCTGGAGCAGGGCTTTGGCCTCAAACAGGGTGTGCTGGGCTGCCTCTGGGCTTTGCCATTTGTGACTTACGGGGCCACCTCCCCGCCCCACCCCCTTCCCCACTGGCAGACGTGGGATCTTTGTTGCATGAGTTGGGAGAGCTGGGAGAAGAGAAAAGGGACTAGAGGAGAGAGTGGGCTGTGAGTGTGGAGGTTCTTGGCTGGGGGTGCATTGAAGAAGGGGTAGGGGGAGGGGTCTTGTGATAGGGAAAGTGGAGATGTCATTGGAGGCTGCAAGAAGCGGGTGGGTGTGAGCATCAGGTGTCTCCGCTAATCACAGCTGCATAGGGATGTGTTTTGGAGATGAGAGCCAGGTAGGTGTCAGAAGGTACAGCTGAGGGCAAGGTTAGGAGGACAGAGAGTAGGTAAAAAAGAGTGTGTGAAAGACAGAGCATGTTTGAAATTAGTTACATAAGACAATCGGAGAAACCAGTCCTATAACAGTCAGGCAGCATGTGAGTGAGGAAGCAGAGGTTAACCTGATGGGTCCGGACTCCAGGAACCCGGGGTCCCATGCCAGCTCCCCACTTGCCTGCTGTGGATCTTGGGCATGTTGCTTGACCTCTCTGAGCCCCAGTTTGCTAACTGGCAGAATGGGGGAAATAACAGTAATTATCCTATAAGATTCTTGTAAGTGTTGAGATGACGCATGCACAGTTCCTGACCCAGGCTCTGGTGACAGTATGTGTTTAATAAATGGTAGGAAGGAGGGGAAAGTGGGGCTCAGAGGGCGGGGATAATGAAAACATGTTTGGGAGAGAAGCAAGGCTTATAAGAAGGATGTGTGAAGAATCGAAGAGAGTGACAAAATCAATGAGCAGGGACAGTACTGGAGAGCAAGGAGTGGCATGGGTGTGGGCTGGAGCTGGGGGACTGGGGAAAATGTGGGGCATCATCAGGGTGGGAGGAGTGACTGAGAGAAGGGAGTGAGGGTATGTGTTTGGGGGGCTCTTGGTATAAATGGAGACTGGCTGCCGGGATACAGAGAGGCCACTGGAGTGGTCTTCCTAGACCCGAATATCAAACAGGAAATGGGAAGGCAGGATGCTGGGACACCGCCTCCACCCTATGCCCCTCCCCAAGCCCTTCTGCCAGGGGCAGCCATTGCCAACTGCTTACGGCGGATTTGGGTACCGAGGTGCCCACTGATCTCCCTACCCAGACACTCAGCCAGGGGTTAACGAGGTTCTTGGATGGAAAATGATGCTCTGGGGATGCAGGAAGTGGATGCCTTTGATTTGAGCCTCTGCAGATAATTGCACTCAGGGCAGGCTGGGGAAATCGGAGGTGTTGTTGACAAGTGACAAATACCTGCCACAGGATGTGTCAGCTTCACACTTGACCCTCTGTCAGCGTCCTCAGGTGGTCACCAAGGGGATGGGTCTGAGAGGCTTGCTTATGGGGTTAGGTTTTTATTTTGCTTTGCTTTTTAAAAGATATCTCAGGAGTGGGAAGTTCTCCAGACTGGCAGTGTGTGCGTGTGTGTGTATGTGTGTGTGTCTTTATACAACGATGGGCCTCAGTCATGAGGGAAGGAAAGACACATATGTTAAAGGTAAACAGTGAAAGCAAGAACTCTGTTCAACCCTTTTCTTGCATGGCACTTATCACCAGCTATCACATTTTATATTTAGGTATTTTTACCGGTTTTGTTCACTGCCATATTCCCAAAGCCTGGTACATAATAGGTGCAGAGCAAAATATTTGTTGAGTGAATGAATGAACATGGAAGATGAGGCTATCTCCCAACTTCTTTCTACATTGCCTGTAGCCAAGAGGCTTGGGGGTTTATAGTCTTATCCAGGGTCCAAATTCCCAGGGAAAATACTCTGACTGGCTTATGTCAGATACTATCCCTTGTCCAATCAACTGCAGCCAGGCGTGCCAAGCCCAGTTGTATCAACATGGCCACTAGGCTGCCTCTGGGGGTCAGGTTAAGGAGGTCCTTGTGGACTGAGCAGATCCCAGCTTAAATGATCTAGAACAGGGTAAATGAGGTCCCTGTTTTATCTTCAATGCCCTGCTGTATTCTCCCTACCAACCTAGTGACATGGTGGCAGAGCATTGTGGTTAAGAGCTGGGGTTGCAAAGTCAGGGAGACCTGGGTCCAAATTCCAGTTCTGCCACTTACCCGCTGCATGCCCTTAGATAAGCCACTTTACCTCTCTGTGCCTCAGTTTCCTCATCTGCAAAATGGGGATAACATTATCACATGCATCTGAGTGAGTATTTAATTAGCACGCAAAGGATTATTGTGGTGCCTTGTACAAAGTACATGCTTAATAAATAGTGGCAATTATTTAATGGTGAGGTTTTTTTTTTTTTTTTTTTTAATGAGAAAGCTGGTTTTTGATACTAGCTGAAGCCTTTATTCTAGAAGTCTGCCCTGAGACTCCTGTTTGGCAAGTCCTGAAATTCCAGCAGCCCCTGGCTTCCCCTGAAGGAGATTTGAGAGGCTTCCAGGGGAGCTTGGGCCAAGTCTTTGGTGACAGAATGTCCCTTTGCTGAGACAGTGTGTTTTCTGCCTGGCTTCCCAGAGTGGGGAGGACAGTCCCGGAAGATTCTGGCTGTGGTTGTCCCACAGCGCCCTTCCTGCAGCCAGCCCTTGCTGGAAGCATCGCCAGAGGCAAACCCAATGCTATTTGTGTCTTATAAGCTCAAACCTGCCCCGATTCCTGTTCCACCCACACTTCCCTGGGAGGGGATCAGAGAAGAGTCAGATGAAAGCCAAGTGAAACATCAGACATGGAGCCAAACTGAAAATGGGGGTGCTAACTGGGGCTCCCACTGCAGAACATGAGGATCTCAGTTAGTGAGCTCTTGGGACCTCAGTTTCCCCATCCATCAAATGACTCAGTCTCTTTCTCAGGATTCTTCCTGCTCAGAATCTACAGTATTTTGGGGGTGTCTAGTGAGGGTCCTCACACCCTATTGCTGGCTGTACCTCTCAGAGTAAATGAGCTCCTTCTATGTTAAAATCGCCAATGTAGCTGTGTCCCTTACTGGGTCCAGACATCAGCCTGGAACATGATGCTGAATGTTCTTTTCTATTACCTGAGTGAAAGCTATCTGGGAGAGTTATGAAATCACTGTTAATAAACATGATAAATAATCATCATGATGGTTATGAAATCACTGTTAATAAGCATGGTAAATAATCATCATGATGGATGCCATTTATTAAGCACTTACTATGTATGTGCCAAGCCTGTGTCTAAAAACTCCATATGAATTAACTCATTAACTGCTCCTCTCAACCCTGTCAAGTAAGCTATTATTATCCCCATTTTGCAGGTGAGGAAACTGAAGCTTAGAGAGTTTAGGTCATTTGCCCAAGGTCATATGCAGGCAAGGTACACATCCCTATTTGGCTGACTCTCGGAACTATGCTCTTAAATGTCTGAGATGTTTTTCCTGAAGACGTGTTCCCAAATTCCTAGGCTCTGCAGAACATAGAAATTTTAATTACTCAGGTTTGGAGGGGACATTTTGAGAGCTGGAAGTTGAAACCCTTTCTGTGCTGGCCCAATTATTATTTTCAGCTCTTATTAACCTGTCTTTACCTTCCAAAGCTGCCAGAGCTAGTCTGCATGCTGCTGTGGTTCTGAGAGTTCCAGAAGAGAAATGCCCTCAGGCTTACCAGGAAGCATTGCCTCCCTGGGGCAGTTTTGCAGGAGTTAGCTGTCCCAGGGAGCCCCAGGCCATGCACAGCAACCCAGAGCAGCTTCATTCCATGGAGCTCATGTACTTCTGCCAGGAGGAATCTAAATCTTCACTCACCACTCAGTTCACAACCCAGCTCTGTTCTCTTCAGCATCCTAGGAGGGAGAGAGGATGGCCAGAAGAGAAACTCATTAACCAACCTCATTTTGCCCCCACATTTCTTATATAAGTGCCAAGTGGGGTTTCAGAGTTTATTTTGCATGCCTGACTGCTACAGATTTTCTATATTAGTTACGACACTTTGCTTACAAGAAAGGAAACTAATTTCAGCTAGGTTGTTTCGGTCATCTGTTGCAATATAACAAACCACCCAAAACTTTGTGGCTTAGAGCAAAACAATGTATTATTTTCATGATTTTATGGGTTAAGGATTCAGACAAAGCTCTGCTGGGCAGGTTTTCTGCTCCAGGGGACGTGGGCTGGGTTTGCCTACTCGGCTGCATTCAGCCAGTGATTGGGCTGGGCTGGAAGGTGCAAGAAAGCTTTACTCCCCTGTCTGTACCTTGGTGCTCTTCAGGTAGCCCCTCTCTTTGCATTTCATCCTTCCTTATTCATTAGTCTGGCCTGAGCTCCTTTTCATGGCAGTTGGATCCCAAGGGAGCAAAGATAGGTGTTGCCCGGTCTCTTAACAGCTAGGTCTGGAACTGGCAGGGTATCACTTCCATCACTTTCTATTGAGGACAGGAAATAGATCCTATCTCCTTATGTGATAAATGGCATGTGCAGGCAGAGGAGGAAGGCATTATTGGTGGCTATCTTTATCCCATTATGTAGAAAGAGAAATTTAATATAAGGGTTCAGAGATATCTCCAGGGATCTGAGGACAAGAACACAGCCTGGCCTCATAAAAGGCTTACTTCTCATCCCACATATTAGAAAATATAGCCACGCTAGCTAGAGCCTCCCAGTTTTTATAGCTCTTCTTAGTCTAAATTCCAAATTCCTAGGGAAGGAACTCTGATTGACCTAGCTCGCCCTAGATGCCCACCCCTCATCCTATCAGCAGTGGCTAGAGGTGCCAGGCTAGATACGCGTGGCTGCTGAGCACTTCTCCTGAGCATAAAAGGGCCCCTTTGTGAGTTGCGAAGCCACACCTAGGTTACTCACAGGACTTTTAGAATGTATTAAGTTTGGAATTAGACATTTGCCTCCAAAATTGGTTTGCATTTCCACCTCTCTCCCTGGCATTGGTAAGGCCCTCTTTATCCTTATTATATTTCTCTCTGTCCAGAGCCTCTCAAAGGCATTTGCTCACATATCTTGCCTGTGAAGAGACTGGCAGCTGGGTGGCTTCCATTCGAGGTCAGCTTCCCTAAATAGATGGGCCCAAAAAAGTAATTAGGATTTGTCATTAACCTTGGCATCCAGACGCCGTGATGGAGGAGAAAGTCAGAGAGACTTGTTGTTGACAGGATGTGTCGCACCCCTATCACCTTCCCATCTTGATTGCACCTTCCCATGTGTTTTTGGCGTATATTTTTTCCAAAATATGGACAGAGGGAGAAGTGAGTAATAATGCCTGGAACTTGCTATGTCTAATTATCTAATTAGGCAGACATCTGTCCTATGTCTTGACAAGCCAACCATATGCCAGGTCATACTCTTCTCTTTCTAAAGGAGGACTCTTCTCCCTCATTTAAACCTAAAGTCTTAAACATTCTATGGATGGGAGTCAGGGACTTGGGGGCATTCTGATATTATCAACATATTTACGCATGTGTCTATGTGCATTTTTTTCTCAAGAAACATAGATTTTATCAAGGTTGGGAGGACTCTGAATCCTCCAGTGTTGGGGATTATTGAGTAGTACCTCAGTTTTCTCAGAGATTGGACCAGTGCTTTTTCTAATGTCCAGCTAGCCCTAATATGTTATAGAATCTGTTTTTATAAGATGAAAATATGATTGGGCATAGTGGCTCATGCCTGTAATCCCAGCACTTTGGAAGGCCGAGGCGGGTGGATCACTTGAGGCCAGGAGTTTGAGACCAGCCTGGCCAACATGGTGAAATCCCATCTCTACTAAAAATACAAAAATTAGCTGAGTGTGGTGGTGCATGCCTGTAATTCCGGCTACTCGGGAGGCTGAGGCACATGAATCATTTAACTCAGGAGGCAGAGGTGGCAGTGAGCCAAGATCGTGACACTGCACTCCAGCCTGGGTGACAGAGCAAGACTCCGTCTCAAAAAAAAAAAAAAAAAAAAAAAGACATGCAACACATTAAGGAAAGTAACTTAACCCAGTCGAGACATTTGGGGGATTTTTCTTTTTTCATAGCAAAGCAAAGATTTTTTTTACTTGGGTGGCTGAGGCAGGAGAATTGCTTGAGCCCAGGAAGCAGAGGTCACAGTGAGCCACCTAGATCATACCACTGCACTCCAGCCTGGGTGACAGAGCAAGACTGTCTAAAAAAAAAAAAGATCAAAATAGAAGTTTTCTGGATTCCTTAATTAGCTCGATGCCTGCCATAAAAGAGAGAACAAATACATGTTGAATGAATAATGCATACTAAGTGAACCATAAACCCAACTAAGATGCTTAGCAAATCACTTTACCCTTACGGCCTCCCTCATGGCCTCCCTGACCTCATCTGTAAAATGTGAAGTTGGACAGGATAGTCTTCAAATCCCTCTAGCCCAGGGCTTCTCAAATTCAGCACTATTTATGTTTCGGGACAGATAATTCTTTGTGTGGGGGCTGTTTTGTGCATTGTAGACTGTTCAGCAGCGTCTCTGGTCTCTACCCTCTAAGATGCCTGGTTTAACTCCCTACCCAATTGCAACAACTAAAAATGTCTCCAGACACTGCTCAGTGTCCCCAAGGAGCAAAGTCACCCCCTGTTGAGAACCACTGCTCTAGCCCTTTTGTTGGTGGAGAAGGAATGGGAGATGAAATGGACTGTGATTTTTCTTGCAATAATGATCAACTTCTAGCAAAATAATCACAACAGACCACTCTTATTGGCATCATGTGCCAGCACTGTGCTCAGAGCTTTATGTAGACTCATTTATGTAATCTTCACAGGAATCCTATGCAATAGAACATATTACAATCATTCCCATTTCACAGATGAGGAAACTGAAGAACAGAGAGGTTCAGCAGCTTGCCTAGAGTCACACAGTTAATAAGTGGTGGGGACTGGGATTATGAATCCGGGCTGGCTGGCTGCAGAATTAGGCTCCTATTCTGCTATTCCATAGAGAAACAAACATTTATCTCCAAGCCCTGTGCTAGGAACTTTTAAATATCATATATTTCCTTTAATCCTCATAATGTCCTCACTGAGAGACAGACAATCATTTCTGCTTTACAGCTGAGTAAACCGAAGCTCAGGGAAGTTAAGCCACTTGCCTAGAGGCACACAGCCTTTATGTGGCCAAGCCAGACTTTGAACTTGAATCTGTCTTTCCACTTTATCCTATTGCTTTTGGGGAGTACAGGTGGGAAAGGCAATTGATGGACGATTTCGGGGATTCAGAGAAGTCAATAATTACAGGGTATCTCAAACATTTATTGAAGTTAATTGATCGTTTCATATGTTTCTTCATTCAGTTGAACAGTTCATTCCTCTTTACCACAGTGACCCTTTTCCCCTTCAGGCCTCAGTACCACATTCTCCCAACTCTATTTTTCAAGACAGGAAAGGGCAGGGAGAAGGGTCAGAAAGAACCCCAACCATAAGCACTGACATGAAACAAAGATTTCATTCTTCTAGCATCTGGGCAGCTGGACCTAACTTCCAAATCCAGCTCTTCCACCCTTGAGCTGTGTACACTTGGGCAAGTGAGTTCCCATCTGTGTGCCTTGGTTTCCCCATCTGTAAAATGGGAGTGAATAATAGAGCTTCTCTCCCAGATTGTTGATGGCTTAAGGAAAACAATGCATATAGAGTACTTAGCATAGCACCTGGCACAGTAAGCACTCAGAAACAACAACCACAACTATTGCTGTTCCTGGGTTTGTCATGACACAGCACCTTGCCCAGCATGGACTGCACTAGCCCAGCTGAGCCCTCCAGTGGTCTTTCTCTCTTGGCTCCCTCGTCTCTGACTCTGAACCAAGGTGACCTTCTTCACCGAAGTGCTGAGGCCCAGGCAGGAATCCCATTCACCAATCCCTCAAGGAGACAGATTGAGATCTAGGGCTCCCCAGGTGGTGACAGTAACAAACAACAGGGAGAATTAATGAGTCTGAAATGCACATGCCCTGCATGCCAGCTTGTGTCTTCCTGATGGAGCAGCTCAGTCATTTAAGGACAGGTTCCTGAGAGACCCTGGCATTAGAGCCTCAGGCCAGCCCCCATCAGAGCAGCTATTTCCCCATTCACAGCAGATGGTCCAATTTTGACTTCAGAAAGTGCCAACTTTAATAAACTCAACAGTAATATCCCCCTACTTGGCAATTAGGGTGAGGTGAAGAGCGAGCAG
Organism: Hylobates moloch; assembly: GCF_009828535.3. NCBI lineage: Eukaryota > Metazoa > Chordata > Mammalia > Primates > Hylobatidae > Hylobates > Hylobates moloch. The sequence goes on along the minus strand of NW_026652287.1, from coordinate 20,065,085 downwards.
GGATTCTGGAATTGATGGGTGGTGTGTGATGTGTGATGTGTGGTGTGTGGTGTGTGTGTGTGAGAGAGAGAGAGAGAGAAAGAAAGACAGAGAAAGAGGCAAAAATCAGAGAGAGACGGAGAGGGACAATATGACATCGTACCCACTTTCCCACTTTGCTGCGTTTTTCTGAATGGTGAAATCGTGGTCAACCACTGCTTCTAAAGGCAGCTGCTCTGGCTCCATCCCATCAGTTGGTGGAACCCCAGCTTTTAGCCATTTCCTCTGCTGATTCAGAGATTGGCATATAAACCCATCACACTGGGGCAAGCAGGGTGCAGGATGTCTCTCCCAGGCTCTGCTGCACACCACATGAAGCCTACTTTCTGGTACAATTGTACATCCATTAACCTTTTCCTCGACATTCATCAAGATGTTGCAGCGGTACAGGAAAGCTCAAAAGTAGTTACTTGAATGTTTCTGAGGTCAGTTGGGGCTTTTTACGGGAGGCTGAGCATCAGAAATAAGCAGAGGTCAGTCCTCCCCACTGGGCTTATGACCTTACTCAGAGAAGGCAGCGATTGGATCTGATCTCTCTGTAAGAGCACAGTGTGTACAGACATGCATGTAAAAGTGTATTCTTGCATGTAGGTTCTGATCATACATGTGCGTGTGTGGTGTGTGTGTGTGTGTGTACTCATAGCCGTATGTACACATGCCTCTACAGGCATGCCTGTGGGTATATATGTGTGGGTGCATGTGTCATCTGTGTGTGTGTGTTTAGAGATAGATAGGCACTTGAGTCCTATAAATTTCTAATCAATGTAGCCCCTTTAAAAGCTTTAGAAAGATTTCACAGGCAGATGATAGCATCCTGGTTACCCAGAAAAAATGTGAGTACAGGGATGTATAAAAGCCACAAATTTCCAGAATAAATAACTAGCAGCAACCATTACTGAATAGTTACCATGTTCCAGGCATTTTACAAACACTATCTCATTTTATCTTTGCAACAATCCTAGGAGGTAAGGGCTTTGTTTTCCCTAATTTACAGATAAAGAAACTGAAGCTCGGAAAGGTTAAGGAGCTTTCCTGGGGTCACAGAGCTGGGAAGTGGCAAAGTCCAGATATGGGGCCGGGCAAGCTCACTCCAGAATTGGCACCCCAACCCCTGCGTCATAACTGCTTCCTACTAAATCCTGAAAGTGTGCACGTCTGCAGGGGTGTATGTGTGTCTGTGTCTGTGTTGGAATGCCTGTGTACAGGGAGTCTACGCTTTCTTGGGGCTGCATGTAAACACCTGAAGAAAGTGACCGGAACCTCACAGAGTCAAAAGCTTGGCTTGCCTGACATCCACAGCCAGTCGGGGAGGAATTGTTCTGCAGAGGAGAGCTAAAGTTGGATTCAGACCCAAATCAGGCTCTAGTGACTGACGGGGCAAAAATGTGGGCGTGGCAGGCAAAACAATGGCCTCCCCCAAAATGTTCACATCCCAATCCCTGGAGCTTGTGCATATGTTACCTCCAGTGGCAAAAGGGTCTTTGCAGATGTGATAGTTATGAATCTTGATATGGGGAGATTATCCTGGATTATCCAGGTGGACCCCATAGGAAACAAGGGTTTCCTATGAGAGAGAACAGGAAGGTCAGAGTCACGGAGAGATTAAAAGATGCCCTACTGCTGGTTTTGAAAATGGAGGAAGGGGCCATGAGCCAAAGAATGCAGCTGATTTCTAGAAACTGGAAAAGGCCCAGGAACAGATTCTCTCCTAGAGCCCTCAGAAGGAACGAAGCCCTGTCAATGCCTCGACTTTAGCCTTGACCTCTATAGCTGTTAAGATAAATGTAGATGGTCTAAGCCCCTAAGTTGTGATAATTCGTTCCAGCAGCCACAGAAAGCTAACACAGTGAGTGATTCCTTGAAACCTGCTGGCACGCAATGGCATTTTGTGGCCCTCCTTCTGATATGCTCTTTTACCACCACTGAGTTAGACCCATTTGGACCAGCCTTGTAGTTTCAAAAGACTTGCTCAACTCCATGTGTAGAGAAAGACCAGAAACCTGCCTGCTTCATTCTACCTGGAACAGCTGCAGCATCTGAAACTCTCACTGCACTGAGCCTCCCAAGGGCTCCATTCATTTGTCCAAGTGTTGTCTCTAAATGGGACTGGGCGTAGTGTCTCATACCTGTAATCCCAGCACTTTGGGAGGCTTTGGTGGGAGGATTGCTTGATTGAGCCCAGGAATTCAAGACGAGCCTGAGCAATATAGTGAGACCTCATCTCTCTATAAAAAATAATAGCTGGACGTAGTGGCACGCACCTAGAGTCACAACTACTTGACAGGCTGAGGTGGGAAGATTGCTTGAGCCCAGGAGTTTGAGGCTGCAGTGAGCTATGATCAAGCCACTGCACTCCAGCCTGGGTGACAGAGCCAGACCCTGTCTCAAAAAAAAAAAAAAAAAAAAAAAAAGACGGGCGGGTGTGAAGTTGGGTCTCCTCCACTGAAAGCCCTTGCATGCTGTCCCATCACTCTTCAACACAAGACCCTGCGTGGAGTGGTCCCTGCCATCTCTCCAGCCTCATCTCCCACCATTCAGCCTCCCAGCCATGCTGAGCACCTCTCACTTCCTTCGCACATGCTATTCCCTGGTTTCTCTGAGGACCCATCCTGACTGTTCCTGTCTCTCTCTTGTGAGTTCTCATAGCTGCTCATACTTGTCCTTCAGGGGACTTATGATGATTATGGCAATTTGCATGATTTTTTAAACAATGTCCGATCTCTCACTTGAACGCCAGCTCCATGAGGGCAGTGATCTTGTTTTGCTACCGCTGGATCCTCACTGTCTACTTGGCACATAGTAGGTGCTCTATACATGTTTGTCAAGTGAGTGAATAGCCCATCCATCTCCATTGGGATGGCAAGGCCAGACCACGTTGGGAACCTGCTTCCCACCACCTCCAGAGGCCATCCGTTGGTGCCCAGAGGAGGGGACATACTCCTGGTGCCTCTGGGAGCATCCTGGGAATTGGGATGTGCCCACCTGACTTCACTGAGTAACCAACAACTCACCTGAAGCACCCAGCCTGGTGATGGATGGTCCCAGGATGTCAGGTGTGAGTAGTCATCATAAAGTTAATCAGGCATGTCAAGACATAGTAGTGAGTGTCAGCCACTTACAGGGTTCAGCTAATTGGGCACTTAATGTGAGAGAAAGGGTTGGAGACATTAGATAGGTAAACAAAACCAGGCAGGCAAATAACACCAGGCAGCCAATGCAGACAGGGTCTACTCTTAGTCATCAAAAGTCCTTCCATTTCAGAAAAAAGAAGGAGAAATCTCAATGTTTCTGTCTCAGGATCTGAGAATCCGGAATGCTGCGCATGAGAGGAAACTTGAGCTGCAGCTCATCTAACCCCTCTTATTAGAAAAGGTTTTTTCAAGGTCATTGACTGGAAAAGAGGTAGGATTCAAACCTGTGGCTTTTAACCATTGGCCACATGATCTTCAAAAATGCACTTTCATCTCTGATGTGAAAGTGATACATGTTCATTTTAAGAAAGTCAAGAAAGTATAGAGGAGTCCAGCTAGTTGGGTGCATTAAAGAGGGAAGTAAAAATTACCCATAACCCCTCACTGCCTGGTGATTATCACCGTGAATATCTTGGTGTGTTTCCTTCCTGATGTATATATACATATTTGAGTGCACACAATGGAGATACTGAGGTGAGCACGTTTCAAACCCAAACTCACACCCTGTTCACAATCCTGCACTCTGGGTTTTTGCTTTTTTCCCACTTAACAGCAAGAAGAGTGTGTTTCCACGGGATGTGCCTCACCACCTCCTTTCCTATTTCTTAAAGTGTAGCCAGGAATTCACCAGCAGATTCAAACAGGGAGCCGCTTTAAAATGCGGGTTCCTAGGCCTCCCCTAACCCCGTAGAATTATTCTCTGAATATTGAACATTTTCCCCAGGTGATCTAGATAGACCACACATTTTGGGAACATTCCCCCCACACAGTGGCTCTCGACAGGACTTCATGCTTACATACTGATATCCAGGCAGAATTAGATCCATAGCTGAGAAGGTTTAGAGTCAGGGCCGGGCACTGGCGTTTTACTTAACGCTGGCTGATTGACATGCAGTGAGGGTAGAGAGCGTCTCCCATACACATCTAGGGCTTCCCTGCCAAGACTGGTAAAAACACATCTTTCTTCTGGGGTGAAGATGCTGAAATGTTTTATCACCAGGATAAAGACCCACTTGTGACACATGGTTCACCATGATCCAATTTTGACTTGGCTTTTTGCAAAGTTTTATTTCCTAGTTTAAAGTCTTAAGCTGTTGGGGTCTTCCATGTTGTGGCTCCAGCATTTGAGCCGCAGGCAGGCTGCAGGAAGCTCCCTGCTCATTCTCAATCTTCTGAGGGAGAAGGAAGATCTGTGTGTCCCCACCTCACACGCATCCTCTTTATTGGTCTGTATTAAATTCATGGATAATGAGGGTCCCTGAGCTGAGACATCTGTGTAAGGATCTTAATTCTGTTGCCTTTCTGTGCCATTTGCTGCTGCTGATAGGAGCTAATGAGAAACTCCCTGAATAACGTGTGTTCATGAGGCCTTTTGGCATCCAGGAGTTAACAGTGAAAGGAGCAGGCACTAGGTGGGGAGGCTGCAGTGTGGGTTTGCAAGTGACGGGCAAGTCCACAGCCTTCATTTTCCAGGAAGAGGCAGAAAACCCTTTTAAGTTTCCTTAAAGCACACTGCGGTTTAGAATTGGATTTGTCCCACGCCCTCTTCCTGAGCTGCTTTGGCAAAGCTCGACATGAGGCAGGAGGCTGCGGGGATTCATGGAAAGCAAAGATGATTGACTGAAGCAGAGAACTAGATTCTAGCTGTGGCTGAGTGACCCAGGCAAGCGGCCCACTCTCTCTGTGCTCTGAGACCCCCAATGGTAGAGTGAGAAGAACACAATCTATTTTCTGATTAAGGCAGTTGATGAAGGTGAAAATAGTTGGGAGCAACTGTGTATAAGAAAAATGTCCCCATGCAACTGCCATCCCCCGCCTCCATGAGCCCACTTCGTTGTCTCATAAAATTTTATAATTCTATGGCATTGAAAGGCATCCTGACGTTTAACAGCTCTAGTCAACTTCAAACTGTTTTTTTTAAAACCCTGGAACCAACTTTCGAAAGGAAATCTAATTCAACAGTCCAAACAAACAAAAGAGATCAAGGCAGACATGCTCTGTATGGAATGAGGTGTGGTAACCCCTCAAATTCTCTCCCACCATGCTGCCACAGAGGTTGGCCCCTGAACTGGCTCTATGAAACCCTTGGGGTACCATGAAGCACAGTTTGACAACCACCGATGCAACCCAATTCCTCCTATTTCCCAGATGAGGAAACTGAAGTCCAGAGAGGCAAAAGCCCAGGCTACAATCAAGATTTGTCAACTGCACGTTGAGGGTTCTTTGAGGAAACACAGTGATCAAGCATTGGTTGGGTATCTTGTCCCAACCTTGGGCAGCGAGAGGTGGATGGGCTAGAACCAGCCAGGGTAACTGCATATGTGTAGCTTGGTGCTTGCTAATGATTCGGGGCCCTTGGTGAGGGAAAAGCAGGGAAATCGAGCAGGGTGGAGGTTGGCCTGTTCAAGGTGATCCCCATGGCTGTACGTGGCACGTGGCTGTGTGCACAGCAGCATGGTGTAGCAGCTGAGAACAGGGACTTGGGAGCTGACTGCCTGGATCTGAGTCCCAGCTTTCACCACTTCTTAGCTGTGTAACTGGCATAAACCACTTAACCTTTCTGTGTCTCAGTTTTCTCATGTAGTAAATGGAAACAAAACGAATCCTTAGCTTCTAGTGTGACTGGAAGGAACCATTAAGAATATCCCTGGCCAGGCACGTGGCTCACGCCTATAATCCCAGTGCTTTGGGAAGCTAAGGCAAGAGGATCATTTGAGACCATAAGTTTGAGACCAGCCTAAGCAATATAGTGAGACCCCATCTCTACAAAAAAAAATTTTTTTTAATTAGCCAGGCATGCGAGATCGTACCACTGCACTCCAGCCTGGGCCACAGAGTGAGACTCAGTCCAAAAAAAAAAAAAAAAAATTAGCCAGGCATGGTGGCGCATGCCTGTAGTCCCAGCTACTTGGGAGGCTCAGGCAGGAGGACTACCTGAAGTCAGGAGGTTAGTGCTGCAATAAGCTGTGATCACACCATTGCACTCTGGCCTGGGTGACAGAGCAAGGCCCTATCTCTAAAAATAATAGTAACACTACATAAATAAAATGAGAAAATAAAATTTAAATAAAAATCTGTGCTTGGCACATAGTAAGTGCTCAGTAAACACCAGCTACTATTATAACAGGAGTTCTGAGACCATGGACTGGCAGCTTGTTCCTGGTTCCTGCCCCCTCCCATCATCCTATAAAAATAACTTCTAGGGAAGATGGGGTGGGTGGGGGGAAAATGAGGAAGAATCGAGAAGAGCGTTCTGCCTTCAGCACTGTGCATCGTGCCTCCTCAAGCGGTTCTGTGCAATCTGGGTCACAGCGGAGGCTCCAGAGCCTGCAGGCTGCCTTTGGCTCTTCCTTGGGCAGGGCGGCACCTCTCTCGAATGGAACACAAAGGGAGAAGCTGCTATTTATAGCATTGTATCTCAGAGCACTCAGGGTGTGGCAGGAGTGACAAGGGCCATGGGGAGAGTCAGCGTTAGGTGCCTGCCAGGCAGGGCTACCAGGGGCCCTTTGGGTGCTGTGATGCCCAAGTCCCTCCCATTGACTCTCCCCTGCCATGTATGTACACAGCTGGGACCCAGCCCATGGAGGGGTGGGTGGGGTCCAGCTCTATCTGGGTTCACTGGCTGTGTGTCTAGAGGGAGTCCTCATTTGAGGAATGAGCAAGGAGATGACTTCAAGCTGGTGGGAAGTGACCCCTCCCCCCACAAAAAAAAAACCCAAAGTGGAAACAGGATGCCACAGTTGTCATTCAGTTGTGGTCTGAAACCAGTGGCGTCATGTGGCACCACCTGGGAGCTTTCTAGAAATGTAGCACCTCAGGCCCCACCTCAGACCTGGTGTTTCAGAATCTGCATTTTAACAGATCCCCTGTCATCTGTGTGCACATTAAACTTAAGAAGTGCTAGGGTCATGCATATCAAACATGGGTTCTAGGGGGTTTTTGTTGTTGTTTTTTTGAGACAGAGTCTCATTCTGTCACCCAGGCTGGAGTGCAGTGGCGCAATCTCGGCTCCCTGCAACCTCCGCCTCCTGGGTCCAAGTGGTTCTCCTGCCTCAGCCTCTCGAGTAACTTGGACTACAGATGCTCACCACCAGGCCCAGCTAATTTTTTTGTATTTTTAGTAGAGATGGGGTTTCACCATGTTGGTCAGCCTGGTCTCGAACTCCTGGCCTCAGGTGATCCACCAACTTGGCCTCCCAAAGTGTTGGGATTACAGGCATGAGCCACCATGCCCAGTTATGGGTTCTAGTTTTGGCTCTGCCACTTCCTAGCTGTGTGAGCTTGGGTAAGTCATTTAACTTCCCTGTGCCACTTTCTTCACCTGTAAAATGGTATAAATAGTAGTGCCTCCCTCCTGGAAGTGGGTGGCAATGCACTTCATGCCATGCTAAGCATATAGTGAGTACCACCGAAGTGTAAGCTGTTATTATGCATGACTTGACACTCAATGTGCTTACTTTTGCTAGATACATGTGTGGGGAGTGAGCTGCTGTCATTCATTCATTGATTCAACCAGCATATACAAATCCTCACTACAGCCTTGGCACTGATCCAGCACTGGGCACACAGCAGGGAACAGAACAGACAAGGTGCCTGGCCCCGGGGAACTCATAGCCCAGCAACAAACCAGAGATTGTTTCACAATCAGCTAATTACTTAATGCAGATAATCCCTGTAGTTCATTCCAAAGTTGACCAGTGCTATGAGGAAGTACCAGGTTGCTAGTAGAGTGAATAAAATTGGTAGTCAGAGGAGGCTCTCAAGAGGGAGTGCTATTCTAAAGAATGAGGACACTCAGGCCAGGCGCAGTGGCTCACGCCTATAATCCCAGCACTGTGGGAGGCCAAGGCAGGTGGATCACGAGGTCAGGAGATCAAGACCATTCTGGCCAACATGGTGAAACCCTGTCTCTACTAAAAATAGAAAAATTAGCCCAGCATGGCAGTGTGTGCCTGTAGTCCCAGCTACTCGGGAGGCTGAGGCAGGAGAATTGCTTGAACCCGGGAGGCAGAGGTTGCAGTGAACCCAGATCGCGCCACTGCACCCCAGCCTGGGTGACAGAGCAAGACTCTGTCAAAAAAAAAAAAAAGTGGATACTGCAGGCAGGGAAAATATAAAAGTGTGTGTGTATGCAACAGAGAGAGACAGAGATCACAAATGTGTGTGTGTGTTACACAAGGAACTGAATGTGCTCTGATGCTGAGGCAGACAGAACTGAAACTGAAAGATCAGTGTAACTAGAGCAATGATTCTCAAAGCCATTCTTGAGCATGCATCAGGATACCTTGGAGGACTTATAAAATACAGATTGCTGGATCTCTATCCAGCCAAATTAGAATCATTTAGCTTCCAGGACATTCATTTTCAAAGGGAAGTCTTCCTGCATTCTGTTCACCCTCTACCCTTTCCTTAAACTGTCTGCGCTTGACAATTTCAGGGTAGAATTTCTAATTCAGTTGGGCTGGGGTGGAGCCCAAGAATTTGGTTGGGTCATTGAATGTCAGGAGAGGAGGGGGTCAAGGAAGACCCCCGCCCCCAACCACAGGGTTTGTGGTTTGAGCAAGTATATAGATGGTGGTGACATTTCCCAAGACTGGGAAGCAGGTTTGCTGGAGCTGGAGATGGAGAGCAGCCAAGATGAAAAGTTGAGTTTGAAAGGGTAAGTTTGAGATGCCTGTGAAGACATCCAAGGAAAGGCATCATGGAGACAGATAAATAGATCTAAATAAATCTAGCGCTCAGAAGGCAGTTTCTGGGAGGAGGTGACAGGAGACAGAAAGGACTAGATAAGGTTCTTAATCCAAAGTCAGTAGAATAGATGGGACTTTGAGGGGTGTGGGAGGGGGGTCTTTGGTATTCTGAAAATGCGTCAGAATTTTATGTGCATGTGCCTTTTCCTGAGGAAGCGTTCACAACTATCATCAGACGCACAACAGCGTATGACTCAAAGAAGGTGAAGACTATCAACCTGACACTGTGGGATATGCTGGCGGTCCCCAGTCCTACAAGGTCCTTAATTACCTTGTCTCTGCTTCCAGGCGCCTGGTGGACCGCCTAGAAAACATGAGGAAGAACGTGGCTGGAGATGGGGTGAACCGCTGCATACTGTGTGGAGAACAGCTGGGGATGCTGGGCTCTGCCTGTGTAGTATGTGAGGACTGTAAGAAGGTACCATCATCCTCTTCTCCCTTCTTCCCTGTGCAGCACATGCAGAGGGGAAAGTCCTAGGCTCCAGCTGTAGGGGTCACTGAGTCTTGGGGGTGGAGCTTGGATCCTGAAGATCACTTGCCAGGATATGGCTTTTTTCTGGGTTGCTTCCATGCCCTACTGTCTTCCAAGGTAACCCTGATCCTGGTTCCTCCCTGGAAGCCACTCTGATCCTTCTGTCTGTTAGAGCTGAGCTCCATCCAGGGTGAACTAGGGAGCCTGTGGCAGGACATGAGCAATGATTGAGCCTGCAGGTATCCTGGTTGTACCTTAGCAAGTTACATGTCAGTTTAAAGAGCATGCTAAGCACATGTTTATACTTGTGTGTATGTGGAATGCTTTCAGTTTTCTTGTATCCTGGGTTATGATACAAGAAACTTAGAAAGCCAAGTTAGAATCATTTAGCTTCCAAAGCATTTGTTCTCAAAGGGGAGTCTTCCTGAACTCTGTTCACCCTCTAACCTTTCCTTAAACTGTCTGCACTTGACAGTTTGGGAGCAGAGATACAACTGTCCTGGGGTCTGCCGGACTCCAAGAGTTCAGCTGAACAACCCAGCTGGAGACATCTATAATATCTTCATCTCCAGCTTGATGTCACATTTGACATGTAGAATGAACTCTTGTGAAAAGTTTATTCTGAAAAACTTGCTAGTCAACTCGATAGCGAGAATTTTGTGACCCATTAAGTTTTCTTAATTGTCTTAACTTCCAGGAAATTCAATAAAAAAATAGTATTCCATCACACAGCCATGGCATTTTCTCAAATAACTTTCTTCTCCTTAGGGAGTTAAACTTCTAGTCTTAGTCTAGGTTGTCTCAGGTCCGTTTTGGAAATAAAGACGAAATAAATTAAGACACAAAATGGATATATGGTCATTCCTCTTTAGAAAAAAGTATGTCAGTGTTCACCCCAGTGTGGATGATGAAAATTCAGATCCCACAGGGACTCTTAAAGAATTCCTTCATCCAGTGCTTGGGAATGACTCAAGTTCTTGTTATTGGAAATAAGACTCAAAATGGAGTTTTATTCTAACTGGCCTTGCTCATGGAAGGAAGTGTGAGAAATGGAGGCAAGTTCTTCCTCTTTATATCCACCAAGAGAGAGTGGGGGGCTACATTACCATGCCGTCCGTGAGCATGGCTCATCTGAGTGTGTTGGCTGTGTTTCATCCACAGAACGTCTGCATCAAGTGCGGAGTGGAGACCAACAACCGCCTGCATTCTGTGTGGCTCTGCAAAATCTGCATTGAGCAGAGGGAGGTGAGTGCCCCTCCTTTCTTGGCCAGCTTAACAGATGCCTTAAGAGGTTTGTATGAAAGGACCCAGCTCAGCAGTGAACATTGACAGAACAACCTCAGAGTATTTGGATGAATTATTTTCTCCTCTTCTGCTTCTGTGAGTTTTTTTTCTTCTTTCTCATCTGCTCTTCTTCCCTCTCTGTTCATCACCCTCTGGCCTCTGTTCTTTCTTTGACCCCATTTCTCACCTTATGGGTCTTCCTCTCCCAACATCTTTCCTTTCTCTCTCTCTATTCCATTTCTTATTTCCATTTTTTCTTTCCTCACACTCTCCTCTTGTTTGAGCCCTTTTCTTCCTCTAATCCTTACTGCTTTTTTCTCCCCTTTCCTCATTTTGTTGTTTCTCATATCTTCACACACTTTTCTCGGCAATTTCTCTTTACTTTGTCCCTCTTTCTTTCTCCCATGGCATCCTTCTCTTCCCCAGTCCTACTTCTTACTCGTCTTACCCCAGTTAAGTCCTTTCTTCTTCTCCCAATTTCTTCATCCCCCACCCACTGCTGCAAAGTCCTGCCTTTGAGACCATGTTTCAATAACCGTGTTCTCCTCAGTTTCTGTCAGGGGCCTGGCAGGAAAGCATTGGAACACTTCAGTAGGATAATCAAGGGCTTGATGAAGGTGTTATTGACAAAGGTGCGGGCAGAGCTAAGAGGAATCAGCAAGGGTTGGCGAGTCACCCTAGCACCAGCAAAAACAGAGTTGCTGTTTCCCCTTCTAAGACTGAAGAGATAGAGGAGGGAGTGGTTACCAGACAGGAATATAGGTGTAGCCTAACAGGAATGCAGTCACTGTCCAACTAGCAGTGGGTTGGGGGGAGCCAAGGAAATAAATACCACAGTCCCACCCTCCTCTTTGCTACAAACTCTTTATTTGCCCAGAGAACTCTTCAGCAATCCAAGCTTTCAAGAGGCTTTTTTGTAATCCCTGGTGCTCTCTTTGACCAAATAAACCTGAAGACAGAGGTCAAGGTTTATTTGGTGGAGTCCAGTTAGTGCAGTCCATACTGGTCAGCCTCCTGGGGCACAGAGCAGGGTGGAGAATGAATCTGATGGGGCAATGGAAGATGTTTCACACACCATCCTAGGTGTGCTGCTCTGTCCTGACCCACAGGGCCAGGAGAAAGGCCAGAGGTCTTGGGGAAGTTGTAGGTAGATCACCCTCTTTACAACCACCAATGTAGTGGAGAGCATGCCACATTTAAGAGATGGAAGACTTGGAATTGAGCCCTTATTTTTCCATTCTCTGGCTGGGTACTGTTGGACCAGTCCTTAAGATTTTGGATATTCCCTATGCAGCCATAAAAAATGATGAGTTCATGTCCTTTGTAGGGACATGGATGACACTGGAAATCATCATTCTCAGTAAACTATCGCAAGGACAAAAAACCAAACACCGCATGTTCTCACTCATAGGTGGGAATTGAACAGTGAGAACACATGGACACAGGAAGGGGAACATCACACTCTGGGGACTGTTGTGGGGTGGGGGGATGGGGGAGGGATAGCATTAGGAGATATACCTAATGCTAAATGACGAGTTAATGGGTGCAGCACACCAACGTGGCACATGTGTACATATGTAACAAACCTGCACATTGTGCACATGTACCCTAAAACTTAAAGCATAATAATAATAATAAAATAAAATAAAATAAAATATTTTGGGTATTCCACTTCCTCCATCCAAACTCCACTTTCTTCATGGGTAAACTCAAGCCCTTTCTACTGAGTTTTCAGGGTGGATGGGCTGAATAAATATGAATTGTGCAGGGCTCTGTAGTAATAAGAAAAGTGTGCTGGCTATTGTGTCAGTGTGCTTTGGATGAGGAGGAAAGATAAAAATGGGCACTCATGAAGGTAAGAGCAACAGCGCTTGGCTGCCACATCTTCAATCCCTGTCTCTCCTCCCCCAGGTGTGGAAGCGTTCTGGAGCATGGTTCTTCAAAGGCTTCCCCAAACAGGTCCTCCCACAGCCTATGCCTATAAAGAAGACCAAGCCCCAGCAGCCTGTCAGTGAGCCTGCTGCCCCTGAACAGCCTGCTCCTGAGCCCAAGCACCCTGCCCGGGCTCTAGCTCGAGGTAGGACAAAACAGGTGCTTCTTTCAGAACCAAGGACAGATCTTAGCCAACTGGTCTACCTGAGGGTGGCCTGACATCATGTCTGTGTTTCCACCCAGTTGTTGCACGGTCAGCTTCTGGACTTGGGTCTAGGACTCCTATATCTCCTTCATAGTTCACCATAAATCCTTATCAAGAGGGTAGTGCAGGGAACTCCCCAGCAACGCCAAGCTGCCCAGAGGCTTCGTTGTCATCCCTGGTGGAATATCTAGTGTACAAGAGGTAGGAATTAAAATTAGGAACTGAGAGAGACTTTCACCACCAAGATCATACTGGAGCCTGGGAGAATACTCAGCTTGCTGAGAAGGCCTTCCTGGACCCTGATATTTCTCCTACTATCCATAAGCAAGTCTGATTTGGACTAATTAAAAGTGAAAGATGAATAGAAGGAAATCAGTAAAAGAAAATTACTGCTACTAAATTGCTACTATTGACATTATCACTATTATCCAAGTATTATGATTAATTATTAAAATGATTAAGAGGGAGAAGCAAAACAGTAAAAATTTTAAAAAGCAACCATAGTAAAAATACATTTTAGTTGGACCAGACCACTAGGACTGACCAGATAAAGCCCTTGCAATAATTTCAACTGATGCTAAGTGATAAAATCTGGACTAAATTACAATTCCAGACTGAGTGCAGGCGGTACTTCTGAAAGGAAGGGTACAGCGTTTTTCATAAGATAACTTATCAAGGCACTTAGCACAATGCCTGCCACCTAAAAGGCATTCAACAAATGTTTCCTTCCTGACAAGGCAAGAGCAAATTCTACTCCTTGCAGAGAATCACCAAATTGTCAACATATATTGCATCCCTGAGGAGTCCCCAGTTTTCACCACTAAAAACTTCCTTCTTCCTAGTTCTTCTAGGCTGAGAAGGCTGTATAGCACAATTGTTCTTTGTAAAGCCTGTGTATGCTCATATGTGTTTGTGCATGCAAAAAAAAATGTTAAATTGTAAACAGGAGCTAGATCAAAGAAGAGGTTGGGAGAAAGATTTTAATTTTTAAAACATATTCTTGGGCAATAGTCAATGAACCCCTTTGTAGGCTTCTTAAGTACTGGTTTTCCAGACACCAGAAAACCAGTACTCCTCATAATTTGTGTTTTCTTTCTCCAGGTGACAGTGAGGATAGGAGGGGCCCAGGTCAGAAGACAGGTGGGTTCTGCTGACTCTGTTTTGTCATTTGAGACACGAATTCGCCTAATTCCCTCGATGCCCTTTCTCTACTCAATTCATGCTCTTCTTTCCAGGCCCTGACCCGGCCTCTGCTCCTGGGCGAGGAAGCTACGGGCCTCCCGTGCGCAGGGCCTCCGAGGCACGAATGAGCTCATCTAGCCGGGATTCAGAGAGCTGGGACCACAGCGGGGGTGCTGGAGACTCCAGCCGGAGCCCAGCAGGTGAGCAAGATGGGCAAATCCAGAGACAGTTCTCTGGATAGCGAGACTCAAAAAGAATGAGGGGACTGTGTTTTTATTCATTTACTTAGGCAGCACTTATTGAGTCCTACTGTGTGCCATGTTCTATTCTAGATACTGGTTCTAGTCTATGGTAGAGGAAAGACAGGATTCAGAAACAATTCTGGCTCTAGACATCCATAATTTTGGTTAGATCCTTTTCTTGCTGTAATACCATATGTCAGAAAACATGATTTTTTTGTCCCCGCCTCAAAAAAAAAAAAAAAACCCTGGGGGAAAAATGCCCCTAGGCTTCGAACAAAGTAAGGATGCTTCACTCTCAAAGATCTCTCCAAGTCTCCCCTTGGCAATGGCCTCTGCTGTCTGGGCATATGGCATAGGTCAGCATGGCCAGTATGTCACTGACAGGTGCTCGTGTTGGGTACCTCACATTTCTGGCCTCACTCATGGTGGGTTTATTTGGCAAGAGCGCCAATTGGTAGGAGTCATTGAGCACAGGACTTTGAAAGAAATGTCTACCATATTGGAACATCTTTGTTCCATAGCCCCTTGTCTGAGACCTCAAAGCAGCTTCATTTCTTTTGCAGGAAGGGGCTGTGTCTGGGTCTAAGTCAGAATGGCTGAATATTCAGGTCCCATGTTGACATCTGGCCTTCTCTTCCTGAATTGTGTGTTTGTAGCTTAGCACTTCACTTCCTCTTATTGGCAACAGAGCTGGGCATGTACCTTGTGCTTCATCATCTGCCCAGACCTCCCCCATGACAATGAACCTATGGTTCAGATGAACAGAGAAAGAGGAATTTCTCAGATCCTCAACATCATGAAATATTTATAGAGTGTTTACTATGTGCCAAATGCCATCTCAAGTTCTTTTACATATATTATCTCATTTAATGTTTGCCACAACTCCAAACTCCACGTATGAGACTTCTGTTATTCGCATTTTACAGAATGGAGAAACTGAGCCTCAGAGAGGTGAAGCCACTTGCCCTAGGTCACACAGCTGATAATTGGTTAGAATGAGAATTAATTCCATGTATGTCCAACCTCAAAGCCTGTACTTTTTCTCTTCCAGAGGTAAAGTTTCTTTTGGCAATGCCTTTTAAAATTATTTTTTAGTTGTTGTAAAATATATATAACATAAAATCTGCCATTTTAACCATTTTCATGTGTACAATTCAGTGGTGTAAAGTACATTCACACGGTTACACAACCATGCCACTATCCATCCACAGAACTTTTTTGTCATTACAAGCTAAAACTTTGTATCCATTAAATAATTCCACACTCTTCTCTCTGCCCAGCCCCTGGTAACCACTATTCTTGATTCTGTATCTATGGTTTTGACCACTCTAGGTACTGCGTATCAGTAGAATCATACAGAATTTGTCCTTTCATGACTGGCCTATTTTACCTAGCATGATGTCTTCAAGGTTCATCCATGTTGTAGTATGTGTCAGAATTTCTTTCCTTCTTAACCCATTTATGCTGGAGGTTGCAATTTTTTTGTGTGAAAAACCAGACTTTGACGGTGACTTTGAGCAGTAGGATAAAAATAACTCCTACAAGCTTAGCGTTCCAATAATGGAACATAGGGCATAAATTAAGAATACACAATATTCTATTGTGTATTTATATAGTATACTTATATACACACATAATATAGTATACATATATATACACACATAGTATACATATATGCACAATAGAATATATAGAAACATAGTATATATAACATAAAACATAATATACTATATAGTATATGTTGTATATTATATACATATAGTATATACACACAGTACATATACTATATATAGTGGTGTATATGTATATACATGTATATATGCATATATATAGTGGTGTGTGTGTATATATATATTATATATACTACATTTTGTTTATCCATTCACCCATCAATGGAAGTTTGGGTTGTTTCCACCTTTTGACTGTTGTAAATGCTGTTGCTGTGTGCCTGACATACAAATACCTGTTGCATTCCATTCTTTTGAGTATATACCTAGAAGTGAAGTTGCTGGATCATATGGTAATTCTGTGTTTCATTTTTTGAGGAACCACCATACTGTTTTCCATGGTGGCTGAGACATTTTTAGATTGCCGCCAACAATGCGCAAGGGTTCTCATTTCTTCATGTCCTCACCAATATTTGTTGTTCTCTGGGTTTTGTTTTTGTTTTTAATAATAGTCATCCCAGTGGTGTGAAGTGGCATCTCCTTGTGGTTTTGACTTGCATTTCCCTCACGATGAGTGATACTGAGCATCTTTTCATGTGCTTTTGGCCATTTGGATATTTTCCCTGGAGAGACAGCTATTCACGTCCTTTGAACACATTTTAAATTGGATAGTTTGTCTTCTGTTGTTGAGTCATAGAAGTTCTTTATATATTCTGGATATTAATGTCTTAACAGATATATAATTTACACAGTTTTCTCTTATTTCATGGGTTGTTTTTTCACTCTTTTAGAGTGTCATTTGATGCACAGAAGGCTTTTATTTTGATGAAGCCCAGTTTTTTTTTCTTTTCTTGCCTATGTTTTTAGTGTCATGTCTAAGAAATCATTGCCTAATCTAAGATCATGAAGAAGTTCCTTTATGTTTTCTTCTAAGAGTTTTATAGTTTTAGCCCTTACATTTGGGTCTTTGATGCATTTCGAGTTAATTTCCGCATATCAAATCCTGCTTTTAACGTCTATGTTATTTTGTCTTCTGAGGACAAAGACAGTCATAGGACATTTCTGAACTGGATTTGAATCCCCTGTCCCTCAGGAGTCAATGTAAATGTTCTCCTTGTCTAGCTTCTAGCATCCACCTGTTCCACCTTGAGCTGGATTAGCTGCTACCTTCTCTGAGCTCCCGGGGTGGTGAGATGCAGCCCTAATGCAGGACTTATCACTGTCTAAAGCATTAGAGCCTGAATCTCTCTCCCTCGTAATACCAGGGACATGTCTCTCTCCATTAATTTATTATGTTTCCAAATATTTGGAGCATCTACCATAATTTTGTCTCTTGCTCACCATTTTCCAGCCTATACTAAGATTCTTAGTTGATTATAGGCTCTCAAATACTTGCAGATTTGAATTAATAATCATAATAGCAACTTAAACTTATTGAGCATCTACTCTCTGCCGGGTATGTGATTAAACCCTTCGCATGGGTCATATGGATCCAATCAACAGCTCTTTTTGGATAGGTACTATTGTAGTCATCTTCACATAACAGATGCAGCAAAGAGAGGCTAAAACAATCTCAAGGTCACATAAAAGTAATAGCGGGGCTGGTGTTTAACCCAGGCAGTTCACGTGCAGAGCCAGTGCTCCTAGCAGGTCTGTTATAAGTTCCACTTGAGGGACTGACAGCAGCTCAGTAAAACAAATTCCCAGTAAAACTCCCTTGTTCCAGGGCTTAATCCTGGAATCTCAGGGTCCTCCCTCACACACAGTGTGGAAATCCCTTCAGAGGTCTCTGAAAGGGTTTTGATCACCCACATACTCTCTGTAAGGGGGGACTCCCTACCTCTTGGAGCAGCTTATTCTATTGTTGATGGGCTTCAGGGGTCATTTACACATTCAACAAGATCTGAGGTAGATTTGGACAGAAGTCCTACCTTAGGGGCTTCCTGGTTATGTGACCTTGGGCATATTTAACCCCCACTACCTCAACTGCAAAATGGGGAACACAGTACCATGCATGGCACTGAGTTGTGAAGCTTCCATGAGGTGATGTTCAAGGCCTGGTGCATTTGAAGAACTCAATGACTGTTGGCTATTGTTGCATCACAAACTCATCATTTCAGTGTCTGTCTCCTTCCTGTGACTGGGCTGTGCACTCCTGGAGGATATAAGATGGTGTTTTGTCCATCTTAGCACAGGGATTGGCACTTGGTAGATACCCACTGGATGCTCGTTGAATGAATGAATGGACAAATGAACGAGGCCTCAAATGAACAAACAAATGGCAGTGCTAACGTAGGAATCTGGGACAAGACTTGGCTATTTGTAAGCCCCCAGGCAGAGGTGGTAAAGCACCCTCTGTTATGTGTATTCAAGCATCCATCCAGCCAAAAGTGCTGGATTCAAGAAAGACGGCATCTAGCCCAGTGAAGTAAGAGACAGCAGGGCTTTCTTCCCAGAACATCACACCTTCTGGGCACCAGAAACTGCTGCACACATCATTCCATTCAGTCCCTCTCTGGGAAACAATAGCATGTAAGGGTCTCTGGCACAGACTCCAGAGACCAACTGCGAGAGTTCAAACCCTGGCTCTGCACTAACCAGCCAAGAGACATTAGATGAGCTCAGTAACTCCTCTGTGCCTCAGTTTCCCCATCTGTAAAATGGAGATAATATGGCCCCACCCCATAAGGTTATTAGTGTAGAAATTAAAGAAGTTCTTATATGTAAAGTCCCTGGCACATGGTAAGCACTAAATAAATGTTAATTCATTATTATTATGAGTTAAGTGGAACTGTTGCCTCCATGGGGCATGGAAGGTTCAGAGAGAATGAGTGACCAGCCCAAGGTCACACAGGCCATATGGGAAACAGCAGGAAGGCAAAGCCAAGTCCATATGAAGATAGAGACACGTTCTTTCAATAATAATAAAATAATCTCACCACCTGACATGTGTCGAGTCTTTAGTACATGCCAAGCACTGTTCTGAGCATTGCCTGTTTGTATCATTGTATCTTCCCCACAGCTCTATCAGCTAAGTGATTATCTCCATATACCAGGTGAGGAAACAGGCCCAGAGAGGACAGGTCACTTGAGCAAGGTCACACAGGTGGAAGGAGGATTATAGAACCTGTGCTTTTTAACAACTGTGCTGCTGCTGTGACTCACCAGAGTCTGAGTATTGACAGGAAAGAACACACTGAAGGCAAAAGAGTCAGAAAAAGCTGAGTGAGTGAGGAGCTGCCTCCAGCGGAAGTCCAAGGGGCTCACCCCACACCAGCTGAGCGGTCCCAAGCTCCTTCCTGCTGTGTATGTGTGTGACACATATGGCTGTTTTCTTTTCTTTCCTCTGCAGGTTTGAGACGGGCCAACTCAGTCCAGGCCTCCAGACCTGCCCCAGGCTCGGTGCAGAGCCCAGCGCCACCTCAGCCTGGGCAGCCAGGTACCTACCACTCGCCTGCTAGCACCTGCCCAGGCTGTCACTCGGCTGTGACCCTCATACCTCCCATCCCTGCTTGCAGAGTATGCTGGGCTTTCTGCAAAGCTGCAGCCACAGCTAAATCCTGAACTCTTCTAAGACCCTTAGAACCAGTCATTCCCTGGGCCAAGAAGCTGGGCGGGGAGTGGGAGTAGGAGGCAGGGAGCATCCTACCCACCCAGTGCAGAAAGTGATGGCACCTCATTCGCCAGTGTTTCCCACCCCAAAGACCAATACCCCCATTTCACAGAGGAGCAAGTCAAGGCTCAGGAAGTTCCCACAGCACTGGGGCTTGGATCCAAGCCTTTCTAAATCCAAAAGCTCCCCTCCCTCTGGGACTGTTCCTGCAGCCTCGGATACCTTTCTGCCTTCGGGCCTGTGTCCACACCTGTGAAATGAGAAGGAAAAGGTGAACCCCCAAATGATGCCACCCTCTCTGCTGCATCTCTGTTTGTCTCTTCTCCCTGCTCAGGGACCCCAGGAGGCAGCAGACCGGGTCCTGGGCCAGCAGGACGCTTTCCAGATCAGAAGCCAGGCAAGTATCTGCTTCCTCCCGTGCCTGCCCAAGTGGCCACCTCTCCCCTACCTCCCTGAGAGAGAGCAGGCAGCTGCCAGAACTTGACTCAGCCTGCACCCTGAGACCTGTCTGATGAGATCTAAACAGCCCCCCGAGTCTAAAACTCTAGATAGTCCGTACTAAGATTAGTTAGATAGAAATGCCAACACATATAGTTTAGAGCATAGACTACCTGGGTTCAAATCCCTGCCCCTTCACTTCCTGGCTGTGTGACTTTGGGCAAGTTACTTAGCTTCCCTGAGCCTCAGTTTCCTTATTTATAAAATGGGAATAATACTAGGACCTACCTCACAGAATTGTTGGGAGGATTAAACAAACTAATATACAGAAAACCTTGGTGGGTTGCCTGGAATATACTAAGCCCACGCTGAGCGACAGTGGTTACTATTAATATATATGACCAATATGCATCACCATCATATGTATCAGTCACAGCTACAAGACACTTTTTGCTTTCTCAGGCATCAGGCACTGTTTTAAGTGCTGCGCCTATATTTGTTCATTAAAAAATACTATTATTTGAGGAGCTTCAGATATTATAATGTCCATTTTACAGATAAAGAAACTGAGGCTCAGAGACATTAAGTAATTTGCCGCAGGTCACACGGCCAAGATTCAAACCCAGGCTGTCTGGGCACCAGAGTCCACACCACTGATTTGTACCCCCACAAGGTCTGTTTTGCTTACATCTGAATCAGCTTGAGGGGCGTATTGTCAAACACAGATCCCAAGGTCCCACTGCATATCCACTGATTCTGGGTGAAGCCAGCAATCCGCATCTTTTGAAAATGTCCCTAGGTGCTGCTGTTATGAAACAGGGATGCAGCTGCATGTTTCCTGTCCTTATCTCCCTGCAGAGGTGGCTCCGAGCGACCCCGGGACAACTGCCCCCCCACCCCGAGAGGAGAGAACGGGGGGAGTTGGGGGATACCCAGCAGTTGGAGCCAGAGAGGACCAAATGAGCCACCCCTCCGGGCCCTATTCCCAAGCATCTGCAGCTGCCCCCCAGCCTGCCGCAGCCCGCCAGCCACCCCCCCCAGAGGAGGACGAAGAGGAAGCCAACAGCTACGATTCAGATGAAGCAAGTAGGTGGTGCCTAAGGGAGAGGTATCTTGGAAAAATCACTTCAGGAGCCAAGCCCAGGAAAACAGGAATGGCTCAGGGACAGCCCTGTCTATCCCCAGACCCCTAATATGCCAGACCTAATAAACATATTAACCAAGTGATAGAAGTAACAGATTTGTGTTTCTAAATTCACAAAATATCAGCTTCCTAAAGATTAAGTGCTACATCTATTTTTTATTGTGGTAAAATACAAATAATAACATCAATGGTACCATGTAAATCATTTTAAAAATTGCAACTCAGTGGCATTAACTATATTCTCGATGTTCAGTCTACTAGTTCCTAAAGATGTTAAACATAGAATTATTGTATGACTCAGGAATTTCGCTCCTAGGTGTGAATGCATATTTTAACAGTATTTATTTATTTATTTATTTATTTATTTATTTATTTATTTTTTATTTTTTTTTTATTTTTTTGAGACGGAGTCTTGCTCTGTCGCCCAGGCTGGAGTGCAGTGGCGCAATCTCGGCTCACTGCAAGCTCCGCCTCCCGGGTTCACGCCATTCTCCTGCCTCAGCCTCTCTGAGTAGCTGGGACTACAGGCGCCCGCCACCACGCCCGGCTAATTTTTTTGTATTTTTAGTAGAGACGGGGTTTCACCGTGGTCTCGATCTCTTGACCTCGTGATCCGCCCGCCTCGGCCTCCCAAAGTGCTGGGATTACAAGCGTGAGCCACCGTGCCCGGCTATTTTAACAGTTTTTAAAACTCTTTAATGTATATCTCCTAAAAGTAATTTATTAATCATGATTTAAAATTTACTGGGCATTTTCTCTTGCATCCTTATTAAATGCCTACAATGTACCTACCCCACCCAGGACCCAAGTTCCAGGGATACACACACATGTATACACACACACACACACACACCAGTGACATTTCCCCCCGCTAACCCCGGTGTGCCTCCGGCAGCCTTTGTGAGCTGGAGGGAGGCAGAATTGTCAAGTGTCTGCATCCAATATGTGTTGGTGGGTGGGGACATTACAAGTTGTTTCTGATCAAGTGGAAAAACTGGATCCACACAGAAGGAACAGATCAAAGGCTGTGACCAGCGACATGGCCTTGACCTGCCATGTCATCTCTCCTCATTGTAAAATGAAAAGCACAGCACCACCTCCCCCACAGGCTAAGGGGCAGATAAACTGAGACACCTTCTGGGAAGGTGCTTCATAAAATGGAAATCATTGTTACATAATGCTAAACACCCACGAGGAATTGTTGTTATGCGTATGGACATGAGAGGTAATAAAAGTCCACACGCGTTGGGCACTCATTGTGTGCTGGGCACTATTCTGAGTGTATTCTGTGCATTTGCCTATTTAATCTTCCCTACGAACCTGGGCATAGTTGCTTTTATGACTCTCATTTTACAGATTGACAGATGAGGCTCTGAGAGGTTGAGGGACTTGTCCAAGCTCATCTAGTCAGTGCGAGGAGGGGCTGCTGGTCAATCACACAGCTGTAGCAGATCAGAGGCCACGCCTGCATGGAAGATCAGTTGTCCCTCTTCGTGCCCTGTGCTCTCCCATGGATCATGGGTCTGCGGTCTCAGGAGAAAGGAGTGAGAGGAGTCCACCCACCTTGTCGGCCACAGGCTGGCTCTGCTCTGAAAATGCCCTGTCTATGCACCCTTCTGCCTTCCCTCATCCTAGTCCTTCCCTGGAACACTGGCTACTGCTCCTTCCAACGGCCTTAAATGTCCCCAACCCACCAAGCATAGATGAGTCCTCCCAGCCTCATGTCTGTCCCTGTTATTAACTTATCCCGGCAGTTTATTACAAACCTGTCTCCATACCCTGTACTCTTCACACACTCACTCATCTATATTTGACAAGGGTTTATTGCGCATGTACTAAGTGCTTCAAACTGTTCTACATGCTGGGCATATCATGGAAAAAAAAAGATAGACATGCCAGCTATTCTCCTGGAGCTAACACTCTAGTGAAGAGAGACAGTTAACATACCAATGAATTCATTTCAAGTGGAGACAGAGCACCATAAAGGAAATAAAATACATTGAGTGACTATGATGGTAGCTACTTTAGACAGTGATCAAGGAGGGCTTCTCTGAGGAGGTGGCATTTAAGCTGAGATATGGATAATGAGAAGGTGCCAGCCATGTAAGGATCTAGAGGGAGAGCATTCCAGGCAGAGGGAACAGCAAATGCTGAGACTCATTTATTCCTTCAGCAAATAAGTGAACATCTACGATTATGTGCTGTGTGTTGTGCACACTGGGGACATAGCAGTCAACAAGATAATCCCAGCTTTTGCCCTCATGGGGTTCTCAATCTATCAGGACAGAAACGCATTACCTAGGCGAGTGCACAGATGATGAACTGATCACAGATGTCCTGAGTGCTCTAAGGTGGTGCAGGGTCTACCAAGATGAGGTACTCACAGTGAAAACCGAGTTTTCCTCTCTCCTGTGGTCTCAATTCATAGCCCACCCTGGGCACATAGTAAGTGTTCAGGAAATGTTTGCTGAGTGACTGAATGTTTGTTACCTTGGTTCCTGTCCCTGCCTCCTTCAGCCACCCTGGGTGCCCTGGAATTCAGCCTTCTCTACGACCAGGACAACAGCTCCCTGCAGTGCACCATCATTAAGGCCAAGGTGGGTGATGGGGACCAAGCAGGGGACCTCTCAGGATGCTCTGGCATGGCTAGGAGACTCAGATGGGGATGGGTGACCAAGCCTGTCTCTTTTTGTTGCTTGTCTATCGATGATAGTGACGGCGATGAGAAGAGTCACAGTAATTAGGCAAATTCCTTTCTGGGAGGCCTTCCTCCTCCAGGGATGGTCCCAGAGGGGTTTCACTTATCTGCAACCACCTCCTGGGAGTACATGCAGCTGGGCTTCAAGAGCAGGGCCGGCCTCTATCTGTCTGGGCCAGCAGTGTCTCTGGAGGGGATGGTGGAGGTTCTGTCCGGGAGGAGATGACAGCCTGGCTCGATAGCTGACATGGCCATAGAATGGCCCCATCCCTGTGTTTGCCTGAGGCCCCTTCTGCTGAAGCGGCTGTCACACTGGAGCAGCAGCCGAGACACAGGGACACTAATATGGGCTTCCAAGGGGGGTGGGACAGCCTCGCGCAAGCTCCGGGGGAGTGAGCTGACTTGATTCCAGACCCCAGGGGAAAAAGCTGAGTGAAGCCAGTGCAAACCCCAGAAAGTAATTGACTAGGATTGCACCCCTCCCCTGCAAAGCCCCAAGCCTGGTCCACACAGAAAAACCAGCAGGGGCTCAGGAACCAGGCTTCTTGGGTTCAGATACCAGCCCTGACCTTTCCTAGCTGTGTGACCTGGGGAAAGTGACTTAACCCCTCTGTGTGTCACTGTGCCTATTTGTAAATTGGGGATAATAGTAGTGTCTCTCCCATAAGGATAGTTGTGGGCACATGTTCCAGTGTTCCCAGGACAGTCCCCTTCTGTGCCTGTTGCCTCGCTATAATAATTAAGTGCTTCCTTTTTCACTCTTAAAATGTCTCAATTTGAATGATAAATGAGGTATGAAATGCTTAACATAACTCCTAGACCAACACATTCCTTTGCCCAAGTCACTTTTTTATTGAGCACCAATTATGTGTCAGCATTTATTGGGCACCTATATCATCATTTATTGGGCACCTATTTATTATCACTATGGCAAGCACTTAGATGCACTTAACACTGCCCCTCCACCCCCGCCAATAACACAGTGAAGTAAGTGCATACATTATTTTGTTTCCTTTTTATAGAAACTTCTGAGGTAGGGATTCTTATTAGCCCCGTTGTACAGATGGGGAAACAGGATTAGAAAGTTAAAGCCTGAGGTCACACAGCTGGTAAGGGATGGAGCTGATCTTTACAGGCAAGATCTCATTTAATCCTCCAAGAGCCCTGTGAAGCAGGAGTTGCTGCCAGCCCCATTGAACAAGTGGGGAAACAAGATCCAAGGAGATCACTGGACACAATACACTTGACCCTTGAACAATGTGCGAGTCAAGTTAACCCCCTGAACAGCTGAAAATCTATGGTGTAACTTTTGATTCCCTAAAAACTTAACTGCTACTAGCCTACTGTTGCCTGGAAGCCTTCCTGACAACATAAACCATCAGTGAACACATCTTTTGTATACTTTAGGTATTATGTACTGTATTCTTACAATAAAGTAAGCTAGCTAAAAGAAAATTCAACATTTATTGAGAAGATCATAAGGAAGAGAAAATGTATTTACTATTCATTAAGTGGAAGTGGATCATGATGAAGGTCTTCATCCTCATGGTCTTCATGTTGAGTAGGCTGAGGAGGTTGAGGAAGAGGAGGGGTTGGTCTTGCTTTCTCAGGGGTGGCAGAGGTGGAAGAAAATCCTCATGTAGGTGGACCCACACAGTTCACACCCATGTTGTTCACGGCCAGTTGTGGATGGTATAAGTGCTGTGCAGAGGGATGATGGGAGCCAGAGGTGGGACATCTGCCTGGTCTGAACGTAGGGGATGGACAGAGTGTGTCTAAGCCCCAGGAATTTGGGGATTGCTCGCTTTAACAAATCAACTGAATTCCTACCTACCCCAAACTTCCTTCCTCTATAGTATCTCATCTGAGCCTCATCCCAGCCCTGATGGATGGAGACACTGCAGTCTCAGAAGAGAATGCGGGGGTCAGGGCCAGAATGCAGGAGTCTCCTCCTTCCCCCAACCTTGCCTTTACTCTTCTGGGACGTGTCCTCCTATCCTAGAAATAACAATCCAGCCTTGATCCAGTGTGTACTGTATGCCAACACTTGACAGGTGGAATTGCATTTAAATCTCACCGCCTTATGAAGTGGGTACTGTTCTCATCTCCATTTGACAGGTGGGGAAACTGAGGCTCAGATAGGTTAAACTTGTCTAAGGTCACATAGCCAGGAAGTGACATGGCCAGGTTTAAAACCCTGTCTCCTGTCCCAGTACTCTTTCCATGATACTGCATTTCCCTTCTCTCTCTTTGGAGGAGGAAACACACAG
This sequence comes from Hylobates moloch, assembly GCF_009828535.3. Taxonomy (NCBI): domain Eukaryota; kingdom Metazoa; phylum Chordata; class Mammalia; order Primates; family Hylobatidae; genus Hylobates; species Hylobates moloch. The sequence continues at coordinate 20,038,958 of NW_026652287.1, read as the reverse complement.
GGTGGACCAACAGGCAGGACAGATGCCAGGGGCTATGCCCATTGCCGATGACAGCTGAGCACTGGGCCCTCCTGAGGCCCTCACACCATTGCCTCTTTCTCTTGCAGGGCCTGAAGCCCATGGATTCAAACGGCTTGGCTGATCCCTACGTTAAGCTGCACCTCCTGCCGGGAGCCAGCAAGGTACCATATGGCCTGGGCTTCTCTGCAGACCGGGTGCATGGGCCCTGGCAGATACCCAGGGTTCTCAGCTCGGAGCCTAAAATAGCCTTATCTGCCCCAAATCCCCAACCCCACCTCATCCTGTGAGTAGCAAAGCCATTGCAGAGTATGTAAAGTATGTCCCGGGGTCATTCTCCCTTGGGCAGGGGCTCTGCCCATTTCTCCAACTCAGAAACCTGGGATCTGGGCAGCTGCCAATGCCAGAAGAGAAGCAGATGCCCTGATGATGCCCTTCATCTGCTCGAACACCTTCAGCAGCTCTCCCACTGCTGACTCTGGCTCACCTCCTCCACACATTTTATGCCCCAACCACACACTCCTTATCTCTCAATAGAAATGAGCAGCTTTCTCTAAATTTCAGGACTAAGCACTTTGGAGAATATTCTCTGAAGCCCTGGCCCTCCTACCCTCCTCTCTCCTCCAGCTCGCCTGCTGAGCATTGCTTTGTTCTGGGGTTAATTCTCCTCTCTGGGGATTGGCCCACCCAGAGTATATAGCTGGAAATGGAAGTGTGCCTGCCTGGCTTTTGTTTTGTGCTTTGTATTAATTTGACATAGATGTCCTAAAGGCAAAGGTGATAGTACATCTGTCAAATGATCTTCAGCAAATGCCTGTTAAATACCCCCACAAGTACCAAATGCTCCATGAGACAAAGAGGACACAGTACGTACCTGCACACCGTCCCCCACCCTCAACACACACACACACACACGCATACACTTTCTCTCACTCTTTTTTTTTTTTTTTAACTGATTACATGACTTTTATTTTTTATTTTTTTTGTTTGTTTTTGTTTTTTGTTTGTTTGTTTTGTTTTATTATACTTTAGGTTTTAGGGTACATGTGCACAATGTGCAGGTTTGTTACATATGTCTCTCACTCTTTTCTTTGGATCAAGGAAAGACAGTTCCTCACCTGGCCATGGCCAAATTATGAAGTGTTTGGCCCCCGCTCCTCCGCACTCCCCAGTGATGTTTGCTTCTCTTCTAGATGCCCTCCTTTACCCACTCCTAATAGCCAAAGCTGCTTTGCTGAAGAATCTAATGTGAATCATTTGCATGTTAGCATGAATGAGATTTGTCACCAGGCCACTTCTGGGCATAGTTGCATTTCTAGGCTTCTCCGTCTTAGAGGAAAATGAAAAATGTTGGCCCCTCTAAGGAATTTTAGGCATGAAGGGTACTATTTGGGGGGAACAGAGAGAACCATCCCAATATCCCCCTGCCTAAATGGGAATGGGTGACTCTCATTTCTGTCTCCCTCACCTATAAATGATTTCTTCTCAAAGGCAGATGTCTCTGCTTTCTTAAGGGAAAGTTCAAGGAGGAGGCTCAGTGCATGGAGGGAGAGGGGACCCAGTGTCAAGCATTGATCCATTTTTCTGTGGCCATGATCCTAGAGGACATCCCCCACTCCCCGAGAACATGCATTTGGGAATAACTAAGCCCCTAGCCACTCCTTTGGGGAAAGCCACCCACCCACCCCAGGTCAGCCCAAACGATGGGGTTCCACGACTGGCTCCCCACTGAGGTAGATGTCTCTGTCCATCTCTCTGGGGCTCTAGTCCAACAAGCTTCGTACAAAAACTCTGCGGAATACTCGGAACCCCATCTGGAATGAGACCCTCGTGTATCACGGCATCACCGATGAGGACATGCAAAGGAAGACCCTCAGGTATCTGGCAGGCAGAGGGCAGAGAGGGAAGCGAAGGGGAGACTTGGGGTGGGTGCAACTGAGACTTGGGGTGAGTCCCCCAGGGCTTCACTCTAAAAAGATCTGTACTTAGTTTATTTTTTTTCTTGCTTGTTTACTTTTACCAAAAAATGACATATATTTTTGGTAGAAATTTTGGAAAATACAGATAAGTTGAAACTATTTACTGTTAACATCTTGGTATCTGTTCATTCAGGGTGTGTGTGTTAGGGGGTGGGGTGCGTGTGTGGGTGTGTATGTAAAAGTTTTTTCCTGATAAAATTGAGTGCTTATAAAAAGGTTTATTACAATAGATCATCCTGTTAATACATCTGTATCACTTAAGAATACATTGATCCTATTTCATACTCTTCTACAATGCTGAATTATTAGGCTGGTGTGAAAGTAATTGCAGTTTTTGCCATTAGAAGTAATGGATATATATATATATATATATAGAACTTGCCTTTTTTTCTTAACAATGTATCTCGGTGTTACAGCCGTGAAAAGACGTTTAAATCTACCTAATTTTTAACTGCCTCAGAATATTCCACAGAATGGATTTATCACAGATTTTTTAAAATGTTCTTATTCTTAAATATTACAAATGAATAGAAAAGTGTAGAATATACTAAAACAAACATCCATGAACCCACCCAATACTTGATCTGTTAAAAATCCTGCTATTTTGCTGTGTTTGCTTCAGCTCTTTTTTAAGAAATAAAGCACCCCCAGTGCAAGTTGAAGCTCCTTTCGTATAGTCTGTCTCCCACCTGTCCTGTCCTCTTCCTTCTCTCCCAAGAGCTAAACACCATCCTGAATTCTTTGGGTATCATTCTCAAGTATGTCTTATACTTCATAATTATGTATCTATAAACAATGTACAGCATTGTTTGGCATGTTTTAAATTTTTATGTAAATGTTTACCAGTTTATTTAGCCAATTACCTATGGGTGGGCATTTAAATTGTTTTCAGCTTTTCTCTATTACAAACAAAGTTGCAATGAGCAACTTTATTCTTCCTTGTGTGCATATGAGTGTTTCCTTAGGACACAAACCATAGAGAATTATTACTGGATCATGGGATATGTGATGTTTTCCAAAACAATTTTACAAGATATGCAAACTGCTTTCCAAATTGGCTACAACATTATTCTAGGTAAATATTTTTATTGCGGCATAACATTCATTTAGCAAAATGCACATATAAGCGCACAGATTGATGAATTTTCACAATAGTGAACATACTGGGCTTAAGGAATGGAACATTCCTAGACTGCAGAAGACCCCCACTGTGGCCCCTTCCTATTGAATACTCCCCTGGGGTATTCAATATCCTAACATCTTACAGGACAAGTTAATTGTGTCTGTTTTTGTACTTTATATAAATGAAATTGTATTGTGTGGCTCTTTTGTATCTATATCCTTTCATTTAACATTCTACGTGTGTATTCATCTAAGTTGTGTGTAGTTGTAGATCATTCTTGTTGCTATTTAGTATTTTATTGCAGGAATATAATGCAGTTTTATTTATCCAGTTTACTGTTGATGTATTTGGGTGGTTTCTAGTTTGGGGCTATTACAAATAGTGCTGCTAGGAACATTCTAGTAGCTGTTTGTAGGTGCACAGGTGCACTCATTTCTGTTGCATATATACCTAGAAGTGTAATGATTGAGCCATAAGATATGGGTATGTCCAGCTTTAATAGAAACTGCCAGTTTTCCATAGTGGCTGTGCCAGTGTGCACTCCCATCAGTCATGCATGGGAGTGCCAGTTGCTTCACAGCCTCACTTTTTCATTTTGGCCATTCCGGTAGGTGTGCACGGGTGTTGCGTTGTGGTTTCAAATTTCGCTGATGACTAAGTACAACACTTTCTCTAATGTACACTATTACATTTTGTGGTTATTTCATAATTTTCTTAAGCAGTTCCTCTATTGTACAGTATTTGTTATTTCTGCTATTTTCATAGTTATAAACAATATTGTGACAAACATCTTTGTAGTTAAATATATTTCTAATTTTTTGTAGGTACATAGTAGGCGTATATATTAATATTCATGAGGTATATAGGATAGTTTGATACAGGCATACGATGTGTAATAATCACATCATGAGTTTTTTAAATGGGTTAAATGGGTTTTTTAATCACCTCAAGCATTTATCCCTGTGTTATAAACAACCAAATTATACTCTTTTCACTATTTTTAAATGTACAATTAAATTATTATTGACTATAGTCACCCTGTTGTGCTATCAAATATTAGATCTCATTTATTCTAACTATTTTTTGGACCCATTGTAGTTAAATATTTTTGTACTTGCCTTATGATATATTTGAGGTAAATTCCTATAAGTGGTGCTACAGGGTCAAAAACAGTGATTATTCCCTTATGTCTTTGGAGATGCATTGCTGTGAAGAAGGATGATATTGTTTACACCCCAACCAGCTCAGTTGAGACAAGTTTTTTCTCCAGTGTTAGACAGTGCAGGGCTCAGCTACGAGGGTGTTTGGGCCCTCCAGGACTTTGAACATTTGTTCAACTAATGTTGGTGGCCAAGGAGTGTGGTATTTTACAGTCCCTTCCTGTCCCCCAAGAATGCCTCCCATGCCTTGGAAGACAATAAGTCCTTTCCTCTCTTAATATATGTCAGGATAACTTATCATGCCATGACTGGTCCTTTTGGTCTCCTATGGCAGCAGTTCCCAATCCTTCTGACACCAGGGAACAGTTTTGTGGAAGACAGTTTTTCCATGGACTGGGGAGGGAGAAGGATGCTTACAGGGTGAAACTGTTCTACCTTGGATCATCAGGCATTAGATTCTCATCCTAGATCCCTCACATGTGCAGTTCACAATAGGGTTTATGCTTCTATAAGAATCTAATGCTGCCACTGATCTGACAGGAGGTGGAGCTGAAGTGGTAATGCTTGCTCACCTGCTGCCCATCACCTCCTCCTGTGCAGCCGGGTTCCTAACAGACCACAGACTGGTACTGGTCCGTGGCCTGAGGGTTGGAGACTCTTGTCCTAAGGGACATTTCTTATGACCTGCTCTTTTTGTGCCACTATTACTCAATGCTGTGTAAGGTAGATAACAAAAGACAATATATTACTATAGGATTCAGGGAGACCTGGATTCAAACCCTTGTTCTACCTCTTATTAGGGAAAAATTATTTAATCTTTCTGGGCCCCAGTATCTTCTCTAAACGGTAAATGCAGTTGTTTTGAAAGAGGAAAAATTAAATGAGAAAAGTTCCTAGCCTGACTTTGCAAAAGAGGATGCTCAAATGGCCATAAAGTATATGAGAAGGGGCTCAACTTTTTTAGTCATCAGGAAAATGTAAATTAAAACTAGTGACATACTATGACCCATCCAGAAAGGCTAAATTTAGAGACTGACGTAATTGAAGTCAAAGAGAATAAAGAGTGACCAGAATATTTATAAACTGCTAGTAGGGACATAATTGGTGGAACCGCCTTGGAAAACTGTTTTGAAGTTTCTACTGAAGCTAAACTTATGCCTAGTCCATGGCCAGCAACCCTACTCCTAGGAAAATACTTAATAGAAATAAGTACATGTATATACCAAAAGACATGAACATAAATATTCCATAGAAGCATTATTCATAATAACTCAAAACTAGAAACAACCTGTATCAACAGCAGAATTATTATGGTATATTTACACAGTGGAATACTGTGCAGCAATAAAAAGGATAAGTTACACTGTGCATGGATGCATCTCACAGACATAATCTTGAGCAAGAGAAGCCAACATAAAAGAGTCTATATTATATGATTCCATTTATATGAAGGTCAAAAACCAGACAAATGACTTCATGTGGCCAGAGGCAAGAGAGTGGCTATCTTTGAGACAGGCAGCAACTAGAAGGGATCCTGAGGGTCTTTTAGTCTCTGGAATGTTTTATATCTTGACCTGGGTGGGAATGACATGGGTATATACAAATGCAAGAATTCATCAAGCTGTAAACTAAATTTATGCGCTTTACTGCATGTCAGTTATACTGCAATAAAGAAATTAAAGGTACTTGGCCCAGTGATAGACAAATAGGAAATCATATTATTTCCGCGTACATTACACATTCCTTACCAGCATCAGCTGCAACTCTTGGCACACAGCAGCATCTCAATATTTGTTCCTGTTTCTCTCTCTACCCCCTTGTGTTGGTGGCAGGATCTCTGTCTGTGATGAGGATAAATTTGGCCACAATGAATTTATTGGTGAGACCAGATTCTCCCTCAAGAAACTGAAGCCCAACCAGAGGAAGAATTTCAACATCTGCCTGGAGCGAGTGATTCCTGTGAGTGACTTTACCCTGAGGATCTAATGGGAGGAGGGGAGATTGGGGGAGCTGTCTTCCTCTGGGTCTGAACTGGGGAAAATAGATCCACGGGGTATTGGGTAGCAGAGGAACTGCAGCAGGTCTGCAGAGGAGAGTCAAGATTCTAGCTCACAACCTCAGGCTGCGTTCTCTCTCTGCCTTTCACAAACCCTGTGTCAGCATCACTTCGAACATGAATTCTTCTTGGCCAAACTGGATGGACAGCATGGCAGGGGCAGCGTGGGCTTCCTGGGTTCAGAGCCAGCTCTGCCACTTGCTGCTCCATGGCCTTGGCCAAGGGGCTGAACCACTCCGAGCCTCGGTATTCTCGTCTGTAATGTGGGTATTATAACAGTACCTGCCTCTTGGGAGGATTGTGTTTTAAAAAATAATCAAAATAGAACTTAATGCATAGTAAGCACTCATAAATTAACAGTTGATAGTGTAGGAAATATTGCTGCCTTACCCACCTGTCAGTCATGAAGTCAGAAAGCACCATGTAGATAAACAGGAGGCAGCATAGCCTAGAGTTTAAGAGTATGGGCTCTGCAGCCAGACTCTCGGGTGTGAATCCTGGCCCTGCCACTTAGGGTATAACCTGAGGCACATTATTTAATTTCTCTGGGCCTCAGATGTCTCATCTGTAAAATGGGATACTGTAGTACTAACCTCATAGGATCTTTTAAGGATTGAATGTGATAATACATATGAAGTATTAGAACTGTCGTTGTTGTCAGATGTGATTCGTGCTCTTTGAGAAAATAGCAAGGATCAAAATGAGGTTCTGCAACGGGGTTGCACCTCAGAATTAACCGGGGATTTTAAAACCAGAGCTTTACAAACTAAGATTTGTGGGGGTCTCCCCTGGAGATTCTGTTTTAGTGGGGTAAGGTAGGACTCAACAATCTATATTTTTACAGATAATTCAGGCTGCCTTGCCTTATGTATGGGCCAACTTGGGCCCAGAGAGGGTAGCAAGTCTCCAAGGTCTCTGGGCACTGGCCAGAGCCCAGCTCTCCTACAACACCAGCACTCCTACAACACCTGGTGTCTCTGGGCAGCCTGCCTTCTCTCCACAGGGAAGCTATGGGGTGCAGGAGGGGAAATCCTGCAGCATCTTCCCACCAGATGGCCAGCCCGAGGATAGAATATCTGCATGCCATGCCATAGTTTTATAGCTCAGGCAAAGGAACAAGACCAAACAAGGAAAATTGCAAGGAAGGATTTCCACTGAACTCCAGTCTCAAATCCTTAAAGACATCCCTAGGAGTGAGGCATTTCTTCTGGGCTTTTGCCTGGTGACAGCTGGGTCTTCAGGCTTCTCTTCCTTTTCCAACTCCATGAGTCCAGTCGGCCAGGCCCTTGCCTGGATCATCAGCCTTTGGGTCTTCCCATCTTTCTATGGTGAATACAGCCAGCCCCAGAGACATGGAGGTGCAGGACACCCAGAGGGCTGCAGCAGCTGCAGAACACTACTGATCATCTTCTTTTGCTCTTTGCCATTAAACCTTAACCCTTGCACCACCAACTTCCCCCATTATGTCCCACTGAGGGCTCCTCCCCTCTGGACCTCAGGTTTCCTCCTCTCCAAAGTGGGGAGGTTGGATTTAACCAATGGTTTTCTAACTCTGTTTCCCAGAGCCTAGAGTTCAGCAAAAGGGCCATGAAGGGAAAAAGCACCTGGTGGGTCAGACCCAAAGACTCCTGAGCCACTTCAGCCAGAGAAAATGAAATCCTGTCTGTTTGTGTGTGGAATTCTCTGACACTTATTGGCTGTGTGATCTTGGGTAAGGGGCTTAACTACTCAGACCCTCAGCATCCTCATTTGTGAAATTGGAATTGTAACAGAAGCTATATCATGGGTTGTTATACATTCACATAGCTTGCCATATGGCTAAGTTTTATAAATTTTAGCTAAAAGGGAGAATGCAGGAGGGCCATAGTAGCCTAAGAACCCACTTTCATGGCTCTGGATGGTAATGGAAGTGCGTGCGAGGGGTTTCTGGTCCTTCTTGTGCAGGAAGATGAGCTCCATAGACAATGTTATCTTTTATTTGTTTTCTTCTTTTAAGATGAAACGCGCTGGGACCACAGGGTCAGCCCGAGGCATGGCCCTTTATGAGGAGGAGGTGAGCACTGAGCAGGAATTGAAGCCACAGTTGGGGTCTGTGCTGGGCTAGGCTAGCATCTTCCTCTTCTTTCCCTCCCTGGCCCCTTCCTCACCCATTCTCTTGCAACCACCCCCCTGTTGATTTGCCTTGAGAGCGACCCTTTGCCCAAGTTGTTTGAGCATGAGACAAGTGATGTCCTCTCCACACCTAAGCCTCTGAGGAGGGGGCAGCCCCTTTCTCTCATACCCAGGATGCCCACCAGGTTTTTGGCCTTGTTGTCAGAAGCTCTGTTGACAATTCTACTGACTAGGGCAATGGCACACTCCTTTCTTGGAGTAGATGCATTCTTTGAGCTGTGTGCATGGCAGAAACTGAACTAAGCCTTCATACTGTCTGCCTGGGTCCCTCATATGACCCCAGGGACTGCCCTTTAAGAAGACTGGTTGTGTTAAGGGAGTCTGAGATCAGAGGCAAGAATCTGTCTGGGGCCAGGGTCAAAGCTCAGTCCTGGGTTAGAGCCAAAGCCAATCAATCAGTGACCCAGAGCAAGTTTAATCTGTGCTCACAGTCAGAGTCCATTTATGTCTAAGTCAAAGGGAAGCCATTGGTCCCCATGTGCCTGAGACTGGTCCTCAACTTTCACCTTTGGCTCCTCCTTGGAGGCTAGGCCATCTGCTGTCCCTGATGCTGGCTCCCTAGAGCTGGCCAAGCTCCGCCTGCCCTTCATAGGTTCTTCCCTAATGCTCGTCATTCACATTTCCTGGCTCCCTCCCCTCCAAGGCCCACACTGCCTTTTCCCCCAATGCAGCAGGTGGAGCGTATTGGTGACATCGAGGAGCGTGGCAAGATCCTGGTCTCCCTCATGTACAGCACACAGCAGGGAGGCCTCATTGTGGGCATCATACGCTGTGTGCACCTGGCTGCCATGGACGCTAATGGCTACTCAGATCCATTCGTCAAGCTGTAAGTCAATGCCTTGGGGCTACAGGTGGGCCCTGAAGGAGTCCTGGAGCCTTAGAAAAGGAGAACCAGAGAGTTTCACCAAGATCATTGTACACTGAGACCCAGAGAGGGCAAAGAACCTGCCCAAGGTCATGGTGAAACAAATACCTACAACTGGCAAGAATGTGGGTCTGGAGTCTCAGGCAGTCAAACTGGTGTGTCACGTGCCCACAGGCAAAGCTTTGTGGCCCTGTCCTCTTGAGGGCCTGCTGATGGCTCTACAACTAAGCTGATTAGTTATAGTAGCCCCATTTATAGCTCCCAGGAGTTGGCTGCACACCCCTTGGACCGCTCAGACCTCCACCACCAAAGAGGCCATCTGGCATTTTCCAGATTCATTCTGGAAATGCTCAGAAAAAAAAAAATGCCTTCAATCTGGGGTCTGTTCCAGTAATCTCATCATGGAGAACAAAAGAGACTCTGTTATCTGTGTTAGTCCAGATCCTCTGAGAAGAAGATGCCAAAATAGGATTAAGCAGACAAAGGGTTTATCAGGGGAAATGCCCATTCCAGGAAGTCTGGGGGGAGTCAGGGGAGAAAGGGAAGAGATGTTAGACTACAATGCAAGTCTGACCTGAGTGAGGGGAATAGGTAGGGAAGTTGGAGGGAAGCATTCCAGATACAAGTTCAGTAAGGCCACCAGGGAGTCCTCAAGCCAAAACTGGCCATCAGACACGTCCTGTATCTCATAGGAGTGGGCCGACCTTAGCATCCCTGTGAGGCCCAGTCATTGGCTGGGAGCATGGCCTTGATACAAATATGTCATGGACTTCCAAGCACTGCATCCAGGGCCTTGGTCAGTTATGCTTCCTGTAGCTGGAGGTCTGCCAGGTGCAATCTCATAGCCACCGCTGTGTCAGACATCAGGCCTTATTCTCATCTCTGCCAGCTGTGCTGGCTGTGGACTCTAAGCAAGTTATTTAGCTTCTCATTCAGTTTCTTCATTGGTAAAATGGAGACAAGAGTTCCACTTATCTCCAAGAGTGGGCTTAGGGCTCAAATGAGATAGCACAAAGAAAGCAACCAGAATCGAGCCTGGTACAGAAATGTTTAGCACCTCAGTAGAATTCTGCTGGCCTTGGGGCAGCAACATGTACGTTTCTGTGGATGTGGATCTCCATGGAGCATGGAGCCTCCAGTATGCTCTAGCTATGTGACCTGGGGCTCATAGCTTAACATCTCTAGGCCTCAGTGTGCTCAGCTGCAAAATGGACAGCGTAATCCTGTGTATTAGTTCAGGGCCTCCAAGAAGGAAACACCAAGAGAAGATAAGGTGTGCGAGAGATTTGTTGGAGAAATGCCTGTAGAGGAGATGAGGAATCCAGAGGGGACCCATAGAGACCACAGACCTTGCTACAGGTATGATCCCTGTGGAGCAGAGAAGGAAGGAAGTTTGGGTAGAAACAATCTTAGGCTGCAGTGCAGCTCCAAGGAAGCTGCACAGTTTCATCCAAGGTGATGGAGAATCCTTGAGCACAGTCACGCATCAGAGGAGTCCTGCATTTCCCAGAAATGGGGCTGCCCAGTGTCCCTGCTAGGGTCAGTTATTGGCTAAGAACACTTGTGGGAAGCGTGGCTTCAGCAAGAACATCGTGAATACAGAGCCCAGTAGCTTGTTCGTCAATTTTACCCCCTGCAATTGGAGAATGCAGGCTGAGAGGTACATTTTCAAGGGGTCTGGTACACAGTAAATGCTCAATAAATACCTGCCATTATGGTTCTAAACAACCACCGTCACTGTCCTTACTCATGGCAAAGAGTATTTACTAATATTCCCTCCAGTTGGGAGACACTCCCCCCACCTCCACTGCCTCTGATAACAGAAAGCAATACTTCCCTTTAGTCCATGGCCAAAGAACAGATTCATGTGGGCTGTCTTTCAGATTTCCTTTGAATGAAGATTTAGTTAACAAAGAACACACACGTCAGGGACAAGTTGTTTGGTTTCTAAGAGTAATTTGATTTTATTTCCTCTATGACCCAAGAGAGGAAATGAGCTCGAGGGGTGCTGTCCAGCACTCCATCAGAGGCCAGCCATGTGCAGATTGGTTTTCTTAAATAATTATCTCTACCACCCCCTCCCCCATCCACCCAACCCTTCCAGAAGAACTAGAATTGCTGTGGTCACCAGTGAAGCAGCTGACCTGCTGGGTGCAGTTATGGGAGAAGAAATGGGAGACCACTAAGCAGTTTCTGATCAAATAAAGATTTTTTTAAGAGCCAGAACTTCCCATTATTTTTGCTTAGCTCTTTGGTAACTTTTAATTCCTCATTTTTGTCTCTTCTTAAAAATTATCCTCAAAATCACTTCTGTAGATGAGAATGAAATGTTTGCCCTCTTTACAGGTCAAGAAACGGAGGCACAGTAAAGTTATGCTCACGTTTAAAGTTTCTCTGCTGGTGACAACCTGAATCAGAATCCAAATGTCCCAGCCCTTAGGAGTGTTTAGCCCATTGTGTTTACTCACCCAGGAAATATTTTGTTTTGTTTGGTTTGTGTTTTGTTCCCTCTCTCTTTTTTTCAAGAGACAGGGTCTCGCTTTATCGCCCAGGCTGTAGTGCAGTGGTGTGATCATAGCTCACGGCAGCCTCAGACTCTGGGGCTCGAGAGATCCTTCCACCTCAGCCTCCTGAGTACCTGGGACTGCAGGCATACACCACCGTGCCCAGATAATTTTTGTTATTTTTTTATAGAGACAGGCTCTCACTATGTTGCCCAGGCTGGTCTGGAACTCCTGGGCTCAAGTGATCCTCCCGCGTTGGCCTCCTAAAGTGCAGAGATTACAGGCACGAGCCACCATACCCAGCCTCACCCAGAAAATATTGATTGAGAACCTACTATGTGCCAGACATTGGGCCTCACTGGAAAAGAGCCCTGTAGGCAGAAGAAACAGTTTGCTCAAAGGCCCTTGAGTGGAAAGGAGAAGTAAGGAGTGGGTTGAGAAGGATGGCATAAGGTTAGGCTGGGATGGAGCAGAAACCCAACACACAGGGTCTTAAGGCCACATGAAGGATTTTGAACTCTCGCCTGAGTTTAAAAGGAACCCAGTATATAGTTTTAAGCAGTGGAGTGACAGTAATCAGATTTGCATCTCCCCCTTTCTGTGCATACACCCAGCATCTCTCTAGGGATTGGGGGCAGCCTAAGGTGAGATAGATGGTAAAATGCCAGGCACCACCAGCCATGGCCATCAATTTGACTTATGGGGAGAAAGTGAACATGCTAAGAACACAGACTCCAGATGCAACATCTGGATTCAATCCCAGCTGTGTGAGCTAGGGCACACTTCTGCCTCTCTGGATCTCAGTTCCTGTGTCTGTAAACTGAGTGGTTGTGGTTCTACCGCCTAGGGTCATGTGGGGATTAAATATGCCTAAGGTGCTCAGTCAAGTGCCTGGTACCAAGCAGATGCTCTAATGCATATTGGTCATTATCAATGTTGATCCCTTTCTGATTTATTCATCAATTCACTCTGATAAAGAAGGGGCCTTTGGGGTCAAGAGGCTGTTCTTATTCATTAAATGTCATCCATAATAGCATGTTGTGTCGCCTCCCAGCTGGCTGAAACCGGACATGGGAAAGAAGGCCAAACACAAGACTCAAATTAAAAAGAAAACCTTGAATCCCGAATTCAATGAGGTAAGGCTGCCCCATTCTTTTTCATGCTCTGGGATATTTGCTGAGTGTTAGAGAGGCACAAATTTCTACTAGAAGGTTGTAAGTCACATAAAAAAAAATCTTGCTGTGATAGATCAGATTCAATTATCTAAAGAAGCAGGAATGAGTTCCTTGTCACTGGAAGAAATCAAGCCTAAGACAAAAGCCCACAGATTAGGAATGTCATAGGGAGGAAGCAGTGTTTGGGAAGAGATTGAACTAACTCATCTCCAACGTCTTCACCAATTCAAGTAGTCTCTAATACTGAAATTCAAGGGAATAAATAGGTACAGTGATGCTCTTTACCATCCATCCCATTGACACTGCCCTGTCCTCCACTCCTCATGTCCGTCCAGTGCATCAAGTCCTGTTGAAACCACTGTCTGGACACCCATTGAATGTGCTCCTTCCTCTCCATTCTCACTGCTACTGTCCTGCCTCAGACCCTGACATTTCAGGCCTGGACGGTTGCAGTAGATTCCTAACTCATTTCTTTGTGCTTGGCACCTCCGCCACATAAGTTTGAGCTTTGTAAAACACAAATCTGAATTTGTCACCCCCTTGCTTCAGTAACTCAACAATGGCTCTCGAATTTCTTAGTATGACAATCAAGCCCTTTCAAACTCGCCTCCATCCCTGCCTTGTCTCATACACCCCCTCCTCAAGTGACACTCACCTCCATGCAGGTCTCTTTACACCTGCTGCTCCCTTTTCCTGGACTGTCCTCTCCCTCTCTTCCTCTCTGGAAATCTCCTACTCATTCCTCAGGACTCAGCAGCAGAATCACCTCCTGCAGATGTGCTTCCTCTGTTTCCAGACACTGTGCATCCGTCCGGTTTCCAAATCCAGTGAAATCTGGATTTCACTTCTCTGTGGACAAGCCTGTCAGGCAGAGAACGGTTAATGAAGGGTTGAATGGAGGAAAGAGTGGAAGAGTAAATGAGTTCTAATTTAAACCACATGTATGGTTCTGATCTAGACCTAAATAAAGACAAAGAAGTGCCATGAGAAGTGTCTCAAAGTGCCATGAGACACCAGCTCTGAGCCCAGAGCCACAGGCCTGAGCCTTGCTCCACGTGCAGAGCAGGAATGAGTCCATGTCCATGCTTATGCCTGCCTAGAGCAGCCCTGGGTCCTGTTCTACCCCCACTGAATCTCCTTTCTCTGCCCTGCTCCTGAAATCTGATGTTGGGTCTGAGCTGGCTAATATTGATTTTAATCACATATTGCAAAGTAGAAAAGGGAAGTTACAGCACAGTAGGTTTAGTATTGTTTGCTTAAAAAAAGATAAAGAAAAACATACACCCATATACACCCACATGCGGAATGTGCTGTGTAAACAGAGTTCAGAATAATCACTGAGCAGTCAGCTCAGCCCTTCCTCTCTAGGCCCCTCTTTCGGCTGAACCCCTGATTTCCTAACTCATATCATGGATTTTGAGTAAGGAGCCATTTATAGCTGTACTGCCCTACACTCTCCTGGAATCTGAGCAAGTCACAAAACTTGAAATCTGAATAAACTCATTAGCTGTGAATCTAGACCAGACACCATATCACATAACAAACTGATGCAAAAATAGTTTTCAATGTTGGTCCTCAGCGTTGGGAAAATCCACACACTACTGGAGAGAAAGCAACCCTCTGAAGGAAAGCTTTTGCCAAAACACTTTCAAAACTGTCAAATGTTAGAAGTTAAGTTCCACTTATTTGGGGAATAGGTAGTGCAGTCACATATTTCAAAATTCAGAAAGCGCAAAGGGGTATCCAATCAAAGTCCCCCTCCTACCCCAGCCTTGTTGGCACCTACTTCATTTCTTATGAAACAAATATATTATCAATTTCTGAGATGTATATACATATACAAAGCGAGTATATGTGTAACCAGCTTTCTTATTGTACACAAATGTTATCACAGTATAGCCACTATTCTCCATCGTAAAATGTCGCGAACTCATTCACTTCTCAAAATCTATTCTAAGTAAGTCATCATGGATGTACATAATGATTTAGCTACAAGGGTTACTTTTTTTTTTTTAACATATGTAATGATATAGGTTGATTTGTTTGTTCGTTTGTTGTTTTGAGACAGGATCTCGCTCTGTCACCCAGGCTGGAGTGCAATGGTGCGATCTCAGCCCACTGCAACTTCCACCTTCTGGGCTCAAACAATTCTCCTGCTTCAGCCTCCCAAGTAGCTGGGATTACAAGTGTGCACCACCACACCTGGCTAATTTTTTGCATTTTTAGTAAATACTGGGATTCACTGTGTTTGCCAGGCTGGTCTTGAACTCCTGGCCTCAAGAGGTCTACCCAGCCTTGGCCTCCCAAAGTGCTGGGATTATAGGCATGAGCCACCACACCCAGCTGCTACAAGGGTGACTTTTATGGTATTTTTGATGATAGTGAAAAATTGGAAATAACCTAAATATCCTTAGGGATTAGGTTACGGCCACACAGCCACACAGTCACACAGCTACAGAGCCACACAGCCACACGGCCACATAGCCATTAAATGCAGCCATTTGAAATGATGATGTAGAAAAATATTTGAGAACATGCTAAGTTGGTTTTTGCCCAAAGTTGTAAATGCAAAAGGAAGTGACAATACTGTATGTTCAGCATTACTTAGTTAACAAAAAATTTATACATCACTGTGAACACATGGTTATTCTTGGGTAGTTGGATTACTGGGAATTGGGGGTGGGGGGTTCTTCTTTGTTTTAGCAATGAACATAAAATGAATTTTGTAATTAGGCAGAAAAGCTATTTTTAAAAAATCAGATTGTCTGGGAACATATGTACTCAGTCCACTTTATTTATTTATTTATTTATTTATTTATTTATTTATTTCTGAGACAGAGTCTCGCTCTGTGGCCCAGGCTGGAGTGTAGTGGCGTGATCTCGGCTCACTGCAACCTCCACCTCCCTGGTTCAAGTGATTCTCCTGCCTCAGCTTCCCAAATAGCTGCAATTACAGGTGCCCACCACTATGCCTGGCTAATTTTTGTATTTTTAGTAGAGATGGGGTTTCACCATGTTGGTCAGGCTGTTCTCGAACTCGTGACCTCAAATGAGCCACCACCTCGGCCTCCCAAAGTGCTGGGATTACAGGTGTGAGCCACCGGGGCCCTGCCACTTCAACTACTTTTAATCCCTAAGCAATAAAAAAGGAGATGCCCCTTCAGAAGCTACCAGAGGGGAAGGACTGAGTTCATGGCCATTTACCTACAAGGAAACTTGAGCTCTATTAGAAAAACCTCACCAGCCTTCCCAATTTCAAACAGAAAATTCACTGAAAAGAGGATGACAGTGCTTTGTTACACAGAGTGTTTGTTGGAAGGGGATCACTGGACCTGGGGCAGAGGATCGGAGCGGGAAGACCTCCTTGCTCCCAGAATGCCAGCTCAAGGACCTCTCCTTGGCCCATAACCCCTAGGACTTTGCCTCTTACCTCCCAATGCTGTGGGTTCAGAGGGCTCTTACCCACGTCTTCCTCTGTTGTATCCAGGAGTTTTTCTATGACATCAAACACAGTGACCTGGCAAAGAAGTCACTGGACATTTCAGTCTGGGACTATGACATCGGCAAGTCCAATGATTACATCGGTGAGTGTTCCTAACTCCAGAGAAAACGCCCTCCTCTGTGCTCCCCAGAACAGAAGAGCCTTATCCAGGGCTACAGAGAGTTGAGGTCATTGCTTTTCTTTTGGCAACCTCATTGTTCAAATGCTAAATTGAGACCCATGATCCTGACCTTGGTCCAATTTGGGGATGTCTTTACATGAAAAGGCTCACAAAACTTGATTATTTGTTGAACAAATCACCTCCAGTGGGGTAATTAAATCACAGGAGAGATGTGCATTCTCTGGAGAAAGCAGGGTGCAAAAGAATTCTTCTTAATTTATTTGCATGTCCAGGATAAAATTTTTGATTTTTTAGTTCCTGTCTGAATCATGAGGAAGAAAGTCAATTAAAGATGAAGCAGGGGGGTGGGGACCCCAGGCAAGGGACAGAGCCTGAGCTAAGGGGTAAAGACAGGATTGAGCAGGATGATGAACCTCTTTGGAAATAGACAATGAGTTCCCAGAAGTAGTAGGAGATAAGTTTCAGTGAGTAGAATGGTGATTTGTAGAAAGCCTTTAAAAATACAGTGAAATTATGATTCAGTGGAACAGTAGGGAGTCATTGCAGGTTCTTGAGGCAGAGAAGGACAGTATTAATAATAATAATAATAACAACAACAACAACAGCAGCAACAATGTTATAACAGCTCTCTATAGAGTATGGATCCCAGGTTGCTAGGGGGTCACTGCTTGGTGCAGTTTTTCCCCCAACTACACATTAGGGTCTAGAATGACCTCTATTCTGACCACTTGCTCCTATCTTCCCATCTATCCTCCAGGAGGCTGCCAGCTGGGGATCTCTGCCAAGGGAGAGCGCTTAAAACACTGGTATGAGTGTCTGAAAAATAAAGACAAGAAGATAGAGCGCTGGCACCAGCTACAGAATGAGAACCACGTGTCAAGTGATTAGGCTAGTGCCCAGGTCCCCAACTCCATGTCCCAGGTCCCCCCCAGCCTGCCCTAGCTGCCCACCGCACCCTGATCTCTCTTCTCTATGCCTACCTCCCCCCATACCCTGCTGATCTCCCTGAGCCTGCCTTTGAGCCCCCATCACGTTGGGCACTGCTGCCAAAGACTCCTTCCTCCCTGATGCTGGGATGTGGGCTCTGAATACAGCCCCTCTCTGGTCCCTGGGATGGAGCAATGGGGATGGGGTTGGGGAGATGTTTACAAAGAGGTTGATCATTTAATAACCTCTCAGTTTGGGTAAATTACAAAGGTTCTTCATCATTTAGGACTGTTTTTAGACCCTCCTAGCCTTGAACACACGCACACATACACACACACACACACCCCCTTTCATTCCCTGTGTTGTGTCTGTGTATATCCTCAGTTGTCAGCAGACCCAGACAATGCTGTGAGAGAAGCATTGGGGCAGAAATAGAGCCTCCAGGCTCCCACTGCCCCCGAGATGCACACCCTGATTGGCAGGAAAACAGACTGCTGTGTTCAGGAACACACCCTCCCTGCTCCAAGTGCACCAAGACGCAAATGCACGGAATTCACCAGGGGCTTGGACGCTCTCCTCTTTCCAAATGTCACCTGTGTGCTTCCTAGCAAAACAAAAACAAACGACAACAAAAAACCCTTCCTCTGTCGCCTTTTCTCCTCCTCCCTCTTCTTTCCCTTTCATCATAGTAGATTCTGTCTTTCTCAGCCTCTCCCCTCTCCTTTCTCTCCCTGCCTTTCTCTCCTTTGCCTTTCTCTCTCTCTAAAGCAGTAATGCCACAAAAACAACAGCGAAAAAAATGTATGTTAACCCAGCCTCACCTCCTTCCTCTCACCAGCCTGACCAGGAAACTGAGAAACTGGCCCACACCTGAGATTCCACTTGGACCCACGCTTCTTAAGTGACCCACTCCTCCTGTTGGCAGAGCCAGACATTCCCAGGGCTTGGGCCAATGGCTGGCACTGCCCTGAGTGCATGGCAGCATCCCTCAAGCTGTGTAGATGCCGCATAGAGGGGCTCTGTCATCCGTGGGCTCCCCGGGTGGGCACAGAGGCATTTAGAGGACCAGGGCTATGGGTCTGAGGGAGCCTCATCCAAAGCCTCCAGCCTTTCTCCTTTCTCCGCTCTTAGATAAATGAACAAGCTACCCTCCTCCCCAATGCCCTTTGACTCTGTTTCATTGACTCTCTTGCATCCATCTCTCACTCAGAACCCCCTCCAGTCTCTTTGTCTCTCTTTGTCTGTCTCTCTGTCTCCTGCACTGTCTTTACTAAGCTTTCTGGGAGAATCAAATAATATCATGGCTATGGAACAGTAGAGAGAGACAGGCCTGATGCCAAAGGCTTTGGACTCATCATCAATCTTTCCCTTTCTTCCTATAAAAAAAATTATTTTAAAAAGGAGGAAAAGGCAACGTGGGCAAACATTACAAATTTGAGGTTGAAGTCAGGCAATCTTCAATGCCCTGTGAGAAAGGTTTGATTTTCCCAATTTCAATGAAGTCTTCCCTCATGAAAATCACCCCCAGTCATCCCAAACCCCTGATATTCTCTACAGAAGCATCAGATAGACACTCAAACTCTCACTTTCCCCAAATCACGTCTCTTATCTTTTCAATGCCCTCCACCCTCAGCTCCCTGCACAATTCATGGGAGGACTCATTCTTGCCTTGAATAACCATCTTCTAAACATCGAGCTCTTCACCTTCCCCAAGGTGGCCAATAGCTTCCTGGCTGCCATCTTTCCTTTTGACCTTATCTTTCCCCATTAGTCCCTGGTGGCACCTACTCTCAGCCCACCTCCCCCGCCACAGTTTCCCCTTAGGAGACAGCATGCTGGCTGTGTCGCCCAAGCCTGATGCTGGTGTAGGCGCTGGAATCAGCATGCAGCAAGCTCACAGTGCCCCTGGTCTGGGTGCACGCTGTCCCCGACAAATGTAACCACCTCCCTGCCTAGAATACACACACGTCCTCCGGTGCATGCACAACCACCCAGCATCTTTCTTTGTGATGATGTAGCCAAAAATAAAGTAGGAACATCCAGGAAAACGAGTGGTCTGCAGTTTTCCTTTCTGGTTTCTGCGAAGTCTTCCTCCCCACCAGGACATATGCTATTCTGTTAGTCAGAATTTAATGAGCATCTACTATGTTCCAGGCACTGGGGACAGATGTGTTCTCTGCCCATGAGGAGTTTGCTTTCTGGTGGATTTTATCTTGGGCAGGTGGGCCTAAGGTCACTTGGCTGACTCCACACCCTTCTAGAAGAATACCTTTGGCTGGTGCCTACCAAACAAGAAGGCAACATCCTCATCCTCCTCCTGCTGCTACAAGACCTGGGAAAAGTCCCAAGTGGTTGCAGAATCAGAAATTGCCAAAGCTAAAAAAGAACATAAAATTGAGCCACAACCTAGTTCAATCAACTCACTTTTTAGACAGATGAAGAAACCAAGGTCCAGAGAAGAAAATGCCATGTCCAGTGTTTCACAAAGGCAATACCAGGAAAGGAGTTCGATTGTTGGACTCCCAGAGTCCAGTGTTCTTCACAAACTGATCGATAAGCGTGGACCATCAAATGCCTCCCTTGCATTCTAGCACCTTCCAACCTACAATGAGTCTCTCATTGGAGATTCTCAGAAGTCCTGAAGGTGAACTGAGTCAGTAACTAACTTTCCAGAAAACAAATCTTTATTATTATTATTATTATTATTGAGTCTCGCTCTGTCCCTCAGGCTGGAGTGCAGTGGCACAATCTTGGCTCACTGCAACCTCCACCTCCCGGATTCAAGCGATTCTCCTGCCTCAGCCTCCTGAGTAGCTGGGATTACAGGTGCATGCCACCACACCTGACTAATTTTTATATTTTTAGTACAGACGGGGTTTTGCCATGTTGGCCAGGCTGGTCTCAAACTCCTGACCTCAGGTGATCCACTTGCCTTGGCTACTCAAAGTTTTAGGATTACAGGTGTGAGCCACCACACCCCACCTCTAGAATTCTTAATCACACTATAATCCATCCCCAAAGTGCTTAAGCAATTTATCAGTAATGGTTGCTTCAAGAAGGAGCCATCAATTCTATCCCACAGATAATTCTCTTTTCTTTGAGACCATTTCCTTTTTGTGCCCTCAAAAGCAAAAGCTGCCATGTTAGTCTCACTTGGGATATTTCTTTCCCCACAGATTCTGCTAAACCCTGAAGATAAAGTGTACAGTTGAAAATATTTCCTGGCCGGGCACAGCAGCTCATGCCTATAATCCCAGCACTTTGTGAGGCCGAGGTGGGTGAATCACCTGAGGTCAAGAGTTTGAGACCAGTCTGGTGAACATGGTGAAACCCTGTCTCTACTAAAAATACAAAAATTAGCCGGGTGTGGTGGCACGCACCTGTAATCCCAGCTACTCGGGAGGCTGAGGCAGGAGAATAGCTTGAACCCGGCAGGTGGAGGTTGCAGTGAGCTGAGATCATACCACTGCACTCCAGCCTGGGCGACAGAGTGAAACGCCGCCTCAAAAAAAAAAAAAAAAAAAAGAAAATATTTCCTGGTTGATGCCTTGTGATTTCCACCTTCATCATGACTGAAAACCACTACCCAAAAAGTTGTTCAGTTTTTCCTGGTGGCAATTTAGCTAGCTGCCACTAGGTGGAGAGAGGTGCTAATTAGGTCCATACAAGCCTCACAGGAACAGCTGGAGACACTTGCCATTTTCCCTGTGCTCCTGGCAGACATCATTAATCAATATGGCATCTTTCCTACAGAACCTACAAGCAGCCTCTGAGTCCCTCTCAACCCAGTGTTCCAGGGAGCCACCACCAGTCAGTCATGGGTGGCAGTTAAAAAGAAGCCTAATTTCCATCCTTAAACTGGTTGATCTTCATTTATATGCGGACATACCTAACAGACTGAGATGAATATACAGGAGGAAAGTTTACATAAATATTAGTACACCTGATCTAGCTAATTGTGCTGCCCCCACCCCCGACCCCTGGCTGACCCCATTGAATAAAACACTCTGTAAGTGGCTATATGGTGTGTTGGAAAGCATCTGCCCTGAAAAGAACACAAGCCAAAATTTCAATTAAGTCCAGCATTCAAATTCTGACTGACACTTTCTAGCTATGGGAACTTGGCCAAGTCATTTAGCCTCACTGAGTATCAGTTTCCTCAACTGGAGGAATAAATAGTTCAAAGAGGTGCTGAGAGATGCTAACGGTAGAGACTTGACAAGTGCCACCTCCACTTGCCAGCCCCTAAACTTGGGCTTCCTCGCGCAGCTTGCATCAGGGGAAAATGTTCTTGAACTGGCATTGGTTGAACACAGGACATTGGAGATGAAAGTGGGTGAGGTTCAGGTGAGGCAGAAATCAGATCTCCAAGGTCTCTGCACAGATGGGATCAGACTCTCCTGCTGGTGCCCACAGAAATTCAGCCAACAGCTAGAGATGTTTGTTCTGAGTAGGAGTCAGAGGCAAGACCAAGTTGCTGAGGTCCGGTCTCCCATCAGGGATGACAAAGCGGAGGCCAGGAAAAGGGGCAGGTCACAGGGTTGGTGGTTCCTGGTGAAAGCAGTGCAGGCCCAATTGCGGCTGGGTTTACGGCCAAGTGGATTAAACACTCAATGCTCTGAAACCTGCCAGGCTGACCCCTGCTCAGCTCAGTCAGATCTGCCGGGGACATTGGCTTGATGAGGTTAAGGAAGCCATTAAAGGTGATGGACACCCCAATTACCCTGATGTGATCATGACACATCATACACCTGTGTCCAAAATATTGCATGCACCCCATAAATATGTACACCTCTTATGTATTCATAATAAAAATAATTTTTGACCAGGCATGGTGGCCCATGCCTGCAATCCCAGCACTTTGGGAGGCCAGGCAGGTGGATCACCTGAGGTCAGGAGTTCAAGACCAGCCTGGCCAATATGGTGAAATCCTGTCTCTACTAAAAATACAAAAAATTAGCCAGGCATGGTGGTGGGCACCTGTAATCCTTGCTACTTGGGAGGCTGAGGCAGGAGAATCGCTTGAACCTGGGAGGCAGAGGTTGTGGTGAGCTGAGATCGTGCCATTGCACTCCAGCCTAGGCAACAAGAGTGAAACTCCATCTCAAAAAATAAATAAAAATAATAAAATTTTTACAAAGAGTACCATGAAAGCAAAAGTATGCACATGAGAGTTGTCTTTTGGCTGGGTGCGGTGGCTCACGCCTGTAATCCCAGCACTTTGGGAGGCTGAGGCAGATGGATCACAAGAGTTCCAGACCAGCCTGGCCAACATGGTGAAACCCCATCTCTACTAAAAATACAAAAAATTAGCTGGGTGTGGTGGCAAACACCTGTAATCCCAGCTACTCGGGAGGCTGAGGGAGGAGAATTGCTTAATCCCAGGAGGCAGAGGTTGCAGTGAGCCAAGATCACGCCACTGCACTCCAGGCTGGGCCACAGAGCGAGACTCTGTCTCAAAAAAAAAAAAAAGAGCAATGCGGGGGGCGGGGTGGGGGGGTGTGGAGCCAAGATGGCCGAATAGGAACAGCTCCGGTCTACAGCTCCCAGCCTGAGCGACACAGAAGATGGGTGATTTCTGCATTTCTGCTTGAGGTACCAGTTTCATCTCACTAGGGAGTGCCAAACAGTGGGTGCAGGACAGTCGGTGAAGCGCACTGTGCGTGAGCCGAAGCAGGGCGAGGCATTGCCTCACTCGGGAAGCACAAGGGGTCAGGGAGTTCCCTTTCCTAGTCAAAGAAAGGGGTAACAGACGGCACCTGGAATATCGGGTCAGTCCCACCCTAATACTGCGCTTTTCCAACGGGCCTGGAAAACAGCACACTAGGAGATTGTGTCCCACACCTGGCTCGGAGGATCCTATGCCCACAGAGTCTCACTGATTACTAGCACAGCAGTCTGAGATCAAGCTGCAAGGTGGCAGCGAGGCTGGGGGAGGGGCGCCCGCCATTGCCCACGCTTGCTTAGGTAAACAAAGCATCCAGGAAGCTCGAACTGGGTGGAGCCCACCACAGCTCAAGGAGGCCTGCCTGCCTCTGTAGGCTCCACCTCTGGGGGCAGGGCACAGACAAACAAAAAGTCAGCAGGAACCTCCATAGACTTAAATGTCCCTGTCTGACTGACAGCTTTGAAGAGAGTAGTGGTTCTCCCAGCACGCAGCTGGAGATCTGAGAACGGACAGACTGCCTCCTAAAGTGGGTCCCTCACCCCTGAGCAGCCTAACTGGGAGGCACCCCCCGAGTAGGGACAGACTGACACCTCACTCGGCCGGGTACTCCTCTGAGACAAAACTTCCAGAGGAACTATCAGACAGCTGAATTTGTGGTCTCACGAAAATCCACTGTTCTGCAGCCACCGCTGCTGACATCCAGCCAAACAGGGTCTGGACTGGACCTCTAGTAAACTCCAACAGACCTGCAGCTGAGGGTCCTGTCTGGTAGAAGGAAAACTAACAAACAGAAAGGACATCCACACCAAAAACCCATCTGTACATCACCATCAAAGACAAAAAGTAGATAAAACCACAAAGATGGGGAAAAAACAGAGCAGAAAAACTGGAAACTCTAAAAAGCAGAGCACCTCTCCTCCTCCAAAGGAACGCAGTTCCTCACCAGCAACGGAACAAAGCTGGATGGAGGATGACTTTGATGAGTTGAGAGAAGGCTTCAGACTATCAAACTACTCTGAGCTACGGGAGGAAATTCAAAACAATAGCAAAGAAGTTAAAAACTTTGAAAAAAAAATTAGAAGAATGGATAACTAGAATAATCAATGGAGAGAAGGGCTTAAAGGAGCTGATGGAGCTGAAAGCCAAGTTTCGAGAACTATGCGAAGATTGCAGAAGCCTCAGTAGCAGATGCGATCAACTGGAAGAAAGGGTATCGCTGATGGAAGATGAAATGAATGAAATGAAGCAAGAAGGGAAGTTTAGAGAAAAAAGAATAAAAAGAAATGAACAAAGCCTCCAAGAAATTTGGGACTATGTGAAAAGACCAAACCTACGTCTGATTGGTGTACCTGAAAATGACGGGGAGAATGGAACCAAGTTGGAAAACACTCTGCAAGATATTATCCAGGAGAACTTCCCCAGTCTAGCAAGGCAGGCCAACATTCAGATTCAGGAAATACAGAGAATGCCACAAAGATACTCCTCGAGAAGAGCAACTCCAAGACACATAATTGTCAGATTCACCAAAGTTGAAATGAAGGAAAAAATGTTAAGGGCAGCCAGAGAGAAAGGTCGGGTTACCCACAAAGGGAAGCCCATCAGAATAACAGCTGATCTCTCAGCAGAAACTCTACAAGCCAGAAGAGAGTGGGGGCCGATATTCAACATTATTAAAGAAAAGAATTTTCAACCCAGAATTTCCTATCCAGCCAAACTAAGCTTCATAAGTGAAGGAGAAATAAAATCCTTTACAGACAAGCAAACGCTGAGTGATTTTTTCACCACCAGGCCTGCCCTAAAAGAGCTCATGAAGGAAGCACTAAACATGGAAAGGAACAACCAGTACCAGCCACTGCAAAAACATGCCAAATTGTAAAGGCCATCGAGGCTAGGAAGAAACTACAGCAACTAACGAGCAAAATAACCAACTAACATCATAATGACAGGATCAGATTCACACATAACAATATTAACTTTAAATGTAAATGGGCTAAATGCTCCAATTAAAAGACACAGACTGGCAAACTGGATAAGGAGTCAGGACCCATCAGTGTGCTGTATTCAGGAAACCCATCTCACGTGCAGAGACACACATAGACTCAAAATAAAGGGATGGAGGAAGATCAAGCAAATGGAAAACAAAAAAAGGCAGGGGTTGCAATCCTAGTCTCTGATAAAATAGACTTTAAACCAACAAAGATCAAAAGAGACAAAGAAGGCCATTACATAATGGTAAAGGGATCAATTCAACAAGAAGAGCTAATTATCTTAAATATATATGCACCCAACACAGGAGCACCCAGATTCATAAAGCAAGTCCTGAATGACCTACAAAGGGACTTAAACTCCCACACAATAATAATGGGAGATTTTAACACCCCACTGTCAACATTAGACAGATCAACGAGACAGAAAGTTAACAAGGATATCCAGGAATTGAACTCAGCTCTACACAAAGTGGACATAATAGACATCTACAGGACTCTCCACCCCAAATCAACAGAATATACATTTTTTTCAGCACCACACCACACCTATTCCAAAATTGACCACATAGTTGGAAGGAAAGCTCTCCTCAGCAAATGTAAAAGAACAGAAATTATAACAAACTGTCTCTCAGACCACAGTGCAATCAAACTAGAACTCAGGATTAAGAAGCTCACTCAAAACCGCTCAACTACATGGAAACTGAACAACCTGCTCCTGAATGACTATTGGGTACATAATGAAATGAAGGCAGAAATAAAGATGTTCTTTGAAACCAA
>NW_026652287.1:20004017-20007923 GCF_009828535.3 Hylobates moloch | reverse complement strand
AGCCATATGTAGAAAGCTGAAACTGGATCCCTTCCTTACACCTTATACAAAAATTAATTCAAGATGGATTAAAGACTTAAATGTTAGACCTAAAACCATTAAAATCATACAAGAAAACCTAGGCAATACCATTCAGGACATAGGCGTGGGCAAGGACTTCATGTCTAAAACACCAAAAGCAATGGCAACAAAAGCCAAAATTGACAAATGGGATCTAATTAAACTAAAGAGCTTCTGCACAGCAAAAGAAACTACCATCAGAGTGAACAGGCAACCTACAGAATGGGAGAAAATTTTTGCAACCTACTCATCTGACAAAGGGCTAATATCCAGAATCTACAATGAACTCAAACAAATTTACAAGAAAAAAACAAACAACCCCATCAAAAAGTGGGCAAAGGACATGAACAGACACTTCTCAAAAGAAGACATTTATGCAGCCAAAAAACACATGAAGAAATGCTCATCATCACTGGCCATCAGAGAAATGCAAATCAAAACCACAGTGAGATACCATCTCACACCAGTTAGAATGGCTATCATTAAAAAATCAGGAAACAACAGGTGCTGGAGAGGATGTGGAGAAATAGGAACACTTTTACACTGTTGGTGGGACTGTAAACTAGTTCAACCATTGTGGAAGTCAGTGTGGCGATTCCTCAGGGATCTAGAACTAGAAATACCATTTGACCCAGCCATCCCATTACTGGGTATATGCCCAAAGGACTATAAATCATGCTGCTATAAAGACACATGCACACATATGTTTATTGCGGCACTATTCACAATAGCAAAGAGTTGGAACCAACCCAAGTGTCCAACAACAATAGACTGGATTAAGAAATTGTGGCACATATACACCATGGAATACTATGCAGCCATAAAAAATGATGAGTTCATATCCTTTGTAGGGACATGGATGAAACTGGAAAACATCATTCTCAGTAAACTATCACAAGGACAAAAAACCAAACACCGCATGTTCTCACTCATAGGTGGGAATTGAACAATGAGAACTCGGACACAGGAAGGGGAACATACACTCCGGGGACTGTTGTGGGTTGGGGGAGGGGGGAGGGACAGCATTAGGAGATATACCTAATGCTAAATGACGAGTTAATGGGTGCAGGAAATCAACATGGCACATGGATACATATGTAACAAACCTGCACATTGTGCACATGTACCCTAAAACCTAAAGTATAATAAAGAAAAAAAAAAAAGCAATGCAAATGTAGAGAATTAAAAAAAAAAAAGAGGTATCTTTTGCTTGGCTCTTGTCCGTATCTGCTGTGTGACCTTGAATAAGTCACTTCCCCTTTTTCTTCTCTGACTACGCAGGTAGACATCAGAGCATCATGATTCTCTATGTTAATTGTTACACCCCATAAACGTGCCTTTGTTTCCTAATCATTCGTTGAAGACCGAGACCTTTTTGCTGAGGACAGGCCCCCTGACTGGAGTCCCGCACTATCTTTCTCTCAAAGCACAAGAATGAGTGGTCTATAATTTTCTGTTTCTGTTTCTTTAAAGGAAACAATAATTTAAAGCCACCTGCAAAGGCATGAGGGCATAATCCTGGGCAAAAGTGGATTTGTTTCAACTTATTTTCTCAATCTTCTATGGGATCATCTCACTCTTAGCTAATTATATGTAATGCTTGCCTTTATTGCATCTTTCCAAAGAATCAGATGTTGGTTTCCTAAGGACAGCTCCCTTTTGCACTCATCTGTTTATAGATATATATATTTAATCAAAAATATTTAACAACTGCAATTGCCATGAGGACATTTGGGAGCAAACGAAATTTTATTTATTTAGAGACAGGGTCTCACTATGGGAGCAAACAAAGTCTTATTTATTTATAATAAATAAATTATAGAGAGAGCATCTAGCTATGTTGCCCAGGCTGGTCTCAAACTCCAAGCTTAAGTGAGCCTCCTGCCTCCACCTCTGAAAGTGCTGGGATCACAGGCCTGAGTCACTGCTCCTGGCCAGAATCTTTTTTTTTTTTTTTTTTTCAGTTAATTTAGAAAGTTTATTTTGCCAAAGTTGAGGAAGCCAACCCGTGACACAGCCTCAGGAGGTCCTGAGGACATGTGCCCAAGGCGGTCAGAGACAGTTTGGTTTTATACATTTTAGGGGACATGAGACATCAATCAACATATGTAAGATGAGCATTGGTTTGGTCTGGAAAGGCGGGACAACTCGAAGCGGGGAGGAGGCTTCCAAGTCGTAGGTTTATAAGACACAAAGGGTTGCATTATTTTGAGTTTCTGATTAGCCTCTCCGAAGGGGGCAATCAGAAATGCATTTATCTCAGTAAGCAGAGGGGTGACTTTGAATAGAATGGGAGGCAGGTTTGCCCTGGGCAGTTCCCCAGCTTGACTTTTCCCTTTAGCTGAGTGATTTTGGGGCCCCAAGATAATTTCCTTTCACATTTCCTCTCTTTTCTTTTTAAAAATATTTTAGAGAAAGCATTTTAGAAGAAAATGAGTCTCTAGTCTCAGGTTTCATCAGATTTCTCTTGGCTAGGATGGTTTATTACTATGGGGGTAGGTCCGGAGTTACTAGGAAAGCTCATTTTTAGAAGGTTGCAAAGTCTCATGTCCTATGAAGAGAAAATAGGGGGAGGAAGGGAGAACGCAACAAACAAAAGAACAATCCTGGAAAGTCAAGATACAGGCCAGAGTACTCCGAAGTTCACACATCAGCAGATAGGTATGAAAGTGGCTTATGTCTGTAAATATGTAGTTATTTTTTTCTGAGGTTTAAGTTGTCTAGCTCTGGTTTGCAGGGCTTTATAAAAGCACAACTTAGTTTTCAGTGATTCCAAATTAGGGAAAATGGGGGGAAAAGAAGGAAAAAATTAAAAATATTATTTTGGAGACTTGTAGCCAAAAAAAATTAGAATTCAGTCCAAACTATAGAAAATAATAAAAATTGAAAAACATTAGGCAAGACTAGAATGTAACAACAGGTGTACTATAGTTTTTGAAGCATAATCTTTCCCCAGTTTCCCATTTGTACTAAAGATGAATCGTGGTAAGGGAGGAGACCACGCCTCATATTGTCTTATGCCTAACTTCTGCCTCCAAAGAAAGAAGAAGTAAAAACTAAAAGGCAGAAATGAAATCCACAAGCAGACAGCCTGGTGCCACACCCTGGGCCTGGTAGTTAAAGATCCACCCCTGACGTAATCAGTGATTTGCATAAAAAAGGCACTGTGAAGATCCCTGTCCTATTCTGTTCTGTTCTAATTACTGGTGTATGAAACCGCCAGTCATGTACCCCCTGCTTGCTCAATCGATCACAACCCTCTCACACGGACCCCCTTAGAGTTGTGAACCCTTAAAAGGGACAGGAATTGCTCACTCGGGGAGCTCAGCTTTTGAGACAGGAGTCTTGCCGATGCTCCCAGCTGAATAAACCCCTTTAACTTGGTGTCTGAGGGGTTTTGTCTGTGGCTCTTCCTGCTACAATGGTATGACTGGTTTGTGTTAGGCCTCTGAGCCCAAGCCAAGCAGTTGCATCCCCTGTGACTTGCACGTATATGCCCAGATGGCCTGAAATAACTGAAGAATCACAAAAGAAGTGAATATGCCCTGCCCCACCTTAACTGATGACATTCCACCACAAAAGAAGTGTAAATGGCCGGTCCTTGCCTTAAGTGATGACATTACCTTGTGAATGTCCTTTTCCTGGCTCATCCTGGCTCAAAAATCACCCCCACTGAGCACCTTGCGACCCCCACTCCTGCCCTCCAGAGAACAAACCCACTTTGGTTGTAATTTTCCTTTGCCTACCCAAATCCTATAAAATGGCCCCACCCTTATCTTCCTTCCCTGACTCTCTTTTCGGACTCAGCCCACCTGCACCCAGGTGAAATAAACAGCCATGTTGCTC